>NC_058407.1:43121718-43199112 GCF_002201575.2 Neomonachus schauinslandi
GAAGGAAGGAAGGAAGGAAGGAAGGAAGGAAGGAAGGAAGGAAGGAAATGGAAAAGAAAAAAGAAAAAGCAAAGAAAAGCAAAGCAAAAGGGAAAAGAAGCAAACCATGGACAATTACTTATAGTAGGATGCACATTTATGGAGCTCACACACAATATTGAAAAACAATGCTTTGTTTAGGAATATCAATTTTACATATGGTAAAGACAAAATTCAGGTAGGAATTATCTATAAAGGAAGAAGGTATAAAATATAAGTGTTAACAGCTGTTCATTTTATTATTATGTTTTATAACTTATGTGTTATATTATTGCCTCATTCATTGTGTGTCTCAATAAATTTTTATAAAATTTAACTCTTTTATCTTTGTGAGAATATTAAATAATATTTATAATACCATGATGAATATTTATTTATAATTTATGTTACATTTGGAATTATTTTCTTAGGACAGAATGTCCAAGAATGGATTTAGTGGATTTGACTATATCATTTTTGATATACATCACCAAATATTTACTCAATAGTTGTGCCAATATTTTTTCTACCCAAATATATGGTTCATGCATCAACACTGTATATTTTCATTTAACAACCATATTGTGCTAATTTGATTTATGAAAATAACATTCCAATGTAAAATATTTACTTCTTTGTTTATCAGTAAGGTTGATAATTTTCCATTTTTCATGTCAGTTTCTTTGTTATCAATTTACATGATGATTTTACAATGGAAATAAACTCTCATAGTGATTGCAAGCAACCTTCATGTTGTTGTCTCTTATTTTTTAAGTACAGGAGCTTTTTCATGCTCATCTTACATTTGTCCTTTTTTTTTCCACTGTGGGATTATTTTTCCTTTGAGTTTATATATTAGAAAACTATCCATTCTCCAGCATTTAAAAGGCAACGATTACATTAGTTTCTAGTTTTAATGTGTATTTTACATTTACCTCTTTTATGTCTATGGAAATTACTGGAGGAGTGTAAAATGAGTTTGTTCTACTTCAGATCTCAACTGGTTCTTCTAACACCATGTATAACTCTTTCTTTCTCATCACAGTGACATGTGAGGGTTCCTTTGTCAGTCATTACATTTCATTTTTGTAACACTTTTCTATTTTTTAGTTTGATGCTATCTTAATTATTAGTGGTTATAACTTAGTTTAAAATGTATGATGTTAGCCCCCATTACTGCTGTTTTATTAGTTTTTATAGTGTAATATATTTTTGTGTTCTTTTTAAGAATGCTGTATTTAGTTTACTTACACTGAATATTAATTCTTGAAGAATTGTTTTCTTTAAAATACTTAATATTGTCTTTTAGATATTTGGTGTTTCTTAACATAATTTCTTTTCATATTTTTCAGAAATTTTTTATAGTTTTCTGCTATGTGTTACATATGTATTTCTTTCTTTTTTTTTTTTAATTTTATTATGTTATGTTAGTCACCATACAATACATCATTGGTTTTTGATGTGGTGATCCACGATCCATTGTTTTCGTATAACACCCAGTGCTCCATGCAGTACGTGCCCTCCTTAATACCCATCACCGGGCTAACCAACCCCTCCCCTTCCCTCTAAAACCCTGTTTGTTTCTCAGAGTCCATAGTCTCTCATGGCTCATCTCTCCCTTCAATGCCCCCCCCCATTTTTCCCTTCCTTCTCCTAATGTCCTCCATGTTATTCCTTATGTTCCACAAATAAGTGAAACCATATGATAATTGACTTCCTCTGCTTGACTTATTTCACTTAGCATAATCTCCTCCAGTCCCATCCATGTTGATGTAAATGTTGGGTATTCGTCTTTTCTGATGGCTGAGTAATATTCCATTGTATATATGGACCACATCTTCTTTATCCATTCATCTGTTGAAGGGCATCTCGGCTCTTTCCACAGTTTGGCTATTGCGGACATTGCTGCTATCAACATTGGGGTGCATATGGCCCTTCTTTTCACTACATCTGTGTCTTTGGGGTAAATACCCAGGAGTGCAATTGCTGGGTCATAGGGTAGCTCTATTTTTAAATTTTTGAGGAACCTCCACACTGTTTTCCAAAGTGGCTGTACCAACTTGCATTCCCACCAACAGTGTAAGAGGGTTTCCCTTTCTCCACAACCTCTCCAACATTTGCTGTTTCTTTCCCTGTCCATTTTTGCCATTCTAATGGTGTAAGGTGGTATCTCAATGTGGTTTTGATTTGGATTTCCCTGATGGCTAATGATGATGAACATTTTTTCATGTGTCTGTTAGCCATTTGTATGTCTTCTTCAGAGAAGTATCTTTTCATATCTTCTGCCCACTTTTTGACTTGATTATTTGTTTTTTGGGTGTTGAGTTTGAGAAGTTCTTTATAGATCTTGGATACCAGCCCTTTATCTGTAGTGTCATTTGCAAATATCTTCTCCCATTCTGTGGGTTGCCTCTTTGTTTTGTTGACTGTTTCCTTTGCTGTGCAGAAGCTTTTTATCTTGATGAAGTCCCAAAAGTTCATTTTTGCTTTTGTTTCACTAGCTTTTGGAGATGTATCTTGAAAGAAGTTGCTGTGGCCGATGTCAAAGAGGTTACTGCCTATGTTCTCCTCTAGGATTTTGATGGATTCCTGTCTCACATTGAGGTCTTTCATCCACTTTGAGTTTATCTTCGTGAATGGTGTTAGAGAATGGTTGAGTTTCATTCTTCTGCATGTGGCTGTCCAATTTTCCCAGCACCATTTATTGAAGAGACTGTCTTTTTTCCACTGCATGTTTTTTCCTGCTTTGTCAAAGATTATTTGACCATAGAGTTGAGGGTCCATACCTGGGTTCTCTATTCTGTTCCATTGGTCTATATGTCTGTTTTTGTGCCAGTACCATGCTGTCTTGGTGATCACAGCTTTGTAATATAGCTTGAAATCGGGCAACGTGATGCCCCCAGCTTTGTTTTTCTTTGTCAACATTTCCTTGGCAATTCGGGGTCTTTTCTGATTCCATACAAATTTTAGGATTGTTTGTTCCAGCACTTTGAAAAATCTCATTGGAATTTTGATCGGGATGGCATTGAAGGTATAGATTGCTCTAGGTAGCATAGACATTTTAACAATGTTTATTCTTCCGATCCATGACCATGGAATATTTTTCCATCTTTTTGTGTCTTCTTCCATTTCTTTCATGAGTGTTTTGTAGTTCCTAGAGTATAGATCCTTTACCTCTTTGGTTAGGTTTATTCCGAGGTATCTTATGGTTTTTGGTGCTATTGTAAATGGAATCGATTCTCTAATTTCTCTTTCTACAGTTGCATTTTTAGTGTATAAGAGAGCAACTGATTTCTGTGCATTGATTTTGTATCCTGCCACATTACTGAATTGCTGTATGCGTTCTAGTAATTTGGGGGTGGAGTCTTTTGGGTTTTCCACATAAAGTATCATGTCATCTGCGAAAAGAGAGAGTTTGACTTCTTCTTTGCCAATTTGAATACGTTTTATTTCTTTTTGTTGTCTGATTGCTGTTGCTACGACTTCTAGTACTATGTTGAACAACAGTGGTGAGAGTGGGCACCCTTGACATGTTCCTGATCTTAAGGGAAAAGCTCTCAGCTTTTCCCCATTGAGGATGATATTCGCTGTGGGTTTTCATAGATGGATTTTATGAGCTTCAGGAATGTTCCCTCTATCCCTATACTCTGGAGAGTTTTAATCAGGAAAGGATGTTGTATTTTGTCAAATGCTTTTCTGCATCAATTGAGAGGACCATATGGTTCTTCTCCCTCCTCTTATTAATGTGTTCTATTACATTGATTGATTTGTGAATGTTGAACCACCCTTGCATCCCCGGAATAAATCCCACTTGGTCATGGTGGATGATCCTTTTAATGTATTGTTGGATCCTATTAGCTAGGATTTTGTTGAGGATTTTGGAATCCATATTCATCAGGGATATCACGTCTGAAATTCTCCTTTTTGATGGGGTCTTTGCCTGGTTTGGGGATTAAGGTAATGCTGGCCTCATAGAATGAGTTTGGAAGTTTTCCTTCTGTTTCTATTTTTTGAAACAGCTTCAGGAGAATAGGTATTATTTCTTCTTGGAATGTTTGGTAGAATTCCCCAGGGAATCCATCAGGCCCTGGACTCTTGTTTTTTGGGAGGTTTTTCATCACTGCCACAATCTCGTTACTCGTTATTGGCCTATTCAGGTTGTCAATTTCTTCCTGTTTCAGTCTTGGCAGCTTATAGGTTTCCAGGAAGGCCTCCGTTTCATCCAGATTGCTCAGTTTATTGGCATATAGTTGTTGATAATAATTTCTAATAATTGTTTCTATTTCCTTGGTGTTAGTCGTGATGTCTCCCCTTTCATTCATAATTTTATTAATTTGGGTCCTTTCTCTTTTCTTTTGGATAAGTCTGGCCAGTGGTTTATCAATCTTATTAATTCTTTCAAAGAACCAACTTCTAGTTTCGTTAATCTGATCTACTGTGTTTCTGGTTTCCAATTCATTGATTTCTGCTCTAATTTTAATTATTTCTCTTCTAATGCATGGCTTAGATGTTGTTTGTTACTTTTTCTCTAGTTCTTTAAGGTGTAGAGTTAGTTGGTGAATTCGGGATTTTTCTGTTTTTTTTTGAGTGAGGCTTGGATGGCTATGTATTTCCCCTTAGGACCGCCTTTGCAGTATCCCATAGGTTTTGGACTGATGTGTTTTTGTTCTCATTGATTTCCATGAATTGTTTAAGTTCTTCTTTGATTTCCTGGTTGACCCAAACATTCTTGAGTAGAGTGGTCTTTAGCTTCCAAGTGTTTGAATTTCTGCCACATTTTTTCTTGTGATTGAGTTCCAGTTTTAGAGCATTGTTGTCTGAGAATATGCAGGGAATAATCTCAATCTTTTGGTATCGGTTGAGACCTGATTTGTGACCCAGTATATGGTCTATTCTGGAGAAAGTTCCATGTGCACTCGAGAAGAATGAGTATTCTGTTGTTTTAGGGTGGAATGTTCTATAAATATCTATGAGGTCCATCTGGTCCAATGTATCATTCAAAGCTCTTGTTTCCTTGTTGATTTTCTGCTTAGATGATCTGTCCATTGCTGAGAGTGGAGTATTGAGGTCTCCTACAATTAACGTATTGTTATCAATATGACTCTTTATTTTGGCTAACAGTTGGCTTATGTAGATGGCTGTTTCCATGTTGGGGGGCATAGATATTTACAATTGTTAGATCTTCTTGTTGGATAGACACTTTAAGAATGATATAGTGTCCTTCCGTGTCTCTTATTACAGACTTTAGTTTAAAATCTAAGTTGTCTGATATAAGAATTGCTACCCCAGCTTTCTTTTGAGGTCCTATGGCATGGAAGATGGATCTCCATCCCTTCACTTTCAGTCTGGATGTATCTTTAGGTTCAAAATGAGTCTCTTGTAGACAGCATATGGATGGGTCCTATCTTTTTATCCAGTCTGCATCCCTGTGCTGTTTTATGGGAGTGTTTAGGCCATTCACATTGAGAGTGATTATTGAAAGATATGAATTAATTGTCATCATGTTGCCTGTGAAGACGTTGTTTTTATAGATTGTCCCTGTAAATTTCTGTTGTAGATCACTCTTGGGGTCTTTCTCCTTTTATAGAACCCCCCTTAATATTTCTTGCAGGGCCGGCTTAGTGGTCACGTATTCTTTCAGCTTCTGCTGGTCGTGGAAGCTCTGTATCTCTCCATCCATTCTAAATGAAAACCTTGCTGGATAAAGTATTCTTGGCTGCATGTTCTTCTCATTTAGTACTCTGAATATGTCTTGCCAGGCCTTTCTGGCTTGCCAGGTCTCTGTGGATAGGTCTGACGTTATTCTGATGTTCCTCCCTCTGTACGTAAGGAATCTCTTCCCCCTAACTGCCCTTAAGATGGTTTCCTTGGTTCTAAGATTTGCAAGTTTTACTATTACATGCCGGGGTGTTGGCCTGTTTTCCTTGATCTAAGGAGGGGTCCTCTCTGCCTCTAGGACTCGAATGTTTGTTTCATTCCCCAGATTAGGGAAGTTCTCAGCTACGATTTGCTCAAATACATCTTCTAGCCTTCTCTCTCTCTCCACTCCCTCCGGGATTCAAATTATTCTGACATTGGAACGCCTCATGGTGTCACTTATTTCTCTATTTTCATGGATTCTGAGTTGTTTTTCCCTGGCCTCCTCTTTTCCCTTTTTATCTATTATACTGTCTTCCAGATCGCTTATTCTCTCTTCTGTCTCAGTTACCCTAGCCATTAGATTATCTAGATTGGATTGGATCTCATTGATAGCATTTTTAAGTTCTGCCAATTCACCTTTTATTTCTGCCCTTAGAGACTCTATGTTGCCATTAATTGATTTCTCCATTCTAGCCATTGTCTTCACAATTGCTAGCCTGAATTCCATCTCCGACATCTTGGTTATATCTGCATCCATTTGTAAATCTGCAGCATAAGTCATAATCTCTGAGTCTTTTCTGTTTTGGGGGCTCCTCCTCCTAGTCATTCTGTTGATGGCTGTTTGAGGGAATGTATAGAGTCCAAATTATTGACCAGAACCCAACCAAGATGCACCTGTTTTCTTGGGACCTTAGGGTTGCTGGCATCTTGTTTTCCCAGCCTGTCTTCTGCGGGAGGGGCCTGTTGTGCTGTTACTCAGGCAACCCTGTTTGGGCGGAGTTGCCCTGCGTCCCTGTGGCGGGGGATGGGCTCAGCGGGAATCAGTTTTGGGGGCTTTTGTTCTCTGGCGGCTTTCTCTGGCAGCTTTCCACATCTCTTCCATGAGTCAGAGCAGAAGAGACCGTTTCCAGCCTTCTGCCTCAGAGCAGAGAGACCTCAGTCTGTTCTTCAGTGAGGTCTCCAGGCCACACGTCTCCGTTCTGTCCGTGCTGCTATAAACTGCAGCGTCCTGGGGTGTGCACCCCTCCGCAGCGCTCCCAGTCCTGCCTCCAGGTCAGGGCATGTCTCTGCCCTTTGTGCTTCTAAAACCGCCAGCAGCTTCCAGTTCGCGTGGGCGCAACCCTGCCGCTCCAGGTTTCCGTCCAGGGGCTGCAGTTCGCAGGCGCAACCCCGCCGCTCCGGGTTTCCACCCCGGGAGTTGCCCTAAAGTCCTTTCCTGGCCGCTACCAGTCTGCGAGTCTGTGCCCCGTCCATAGCGTGCAAGGCTGTTGCTCACCAGCGGTGTAGGATCCCCACGGCCAGGCTCCCTCCCGCTGCCGTTTATCCTCCGAAATCTGCCCCCGGAATCACGGCTCCCCGCTTCCTACCTGGAAACCAACCACCTGCGATATTCTGTTTGTAGAGATCCAGATCTTCTTACATCTCAGGCTGGTTTTGTGGGTGCTCAGAGTGGTCTGGTAGATATCCAGCTCAATTCCGGGGACCAGTTGAAATAGGGTCCCCTACTCCTCGGCCATCTTCCCCCCCTCTATATTTCTTTTTTTAGAAATTTCTTGGCCTTCTATATCTTGTTACTATTGTGAATGAGATTTGTTTTTAATTAATTCTTATGAAATAAATTACTAAATGGTAAGAATAACCCCTTGTACCGTAGAGTTTTTTAAAATAAGCCTCAGAATAGATTTTTTTTCTTTGCTAACCTCTGACCAAGACCTATACAGGCCCAAAATTGAGATTCAAAGACTGAACTCAAATATCTCATGGATATTAGGGATGTTGGCAAATTTCTAACTGTAGATTTTTATGTATTAGGAATTCAAACTAGAATATTTGGTAAAATATCAAGAAAATACTTATATTTGAACATGGGAAGCCCATTTCAGTGAGAAGAAGCAAGAACAGGAGGGAGGGAGTAAAGGGATGAGATTTCCATATCCTACCTTTCTGTCAGAGCATCACAGCTTCATCCTTGTATTTTATGCCTCCACATGAGACGTTTGACAGTTTTTTAAAGAATCATTGGCCCTAAACAAAAGAGATGTTCAATAAATGCTAATTTAGTTTTCTAGGTTGTAAAAAATTAAATATCAATATCCAATATTGACAGTAATCAGTATTTGAATATCTCAAGGAACATCCCCCCTCCCCCAACACACACACACACATGCACGCACACACACACACACACACACTTGGGTTTGGGCCCAGTGTGATAATATCTAAAATTGAAGGGCACACTTGAATAAGCTGATAGGAGTACCTTATAGATTACTTAGGGCTTTTCAGGATTCTCAGCCTGCCAATATACAATGAATAAGGAAGCTTCATCGATAGAAGATGGATTTTTAATGGCAGCATAACAGGGGTGAATGCCAAACCAGTTGTAAGCAAAGTCAACAGAGAAGCTCCTTCATGATACTGACCAAGGCTCTATGTCAAAAGGGGCCCAAACCACTTTTACATTTCGTGAAAATCCCTGTGTATTTTTTTTAACACAAATGGCAATTTAGGATTACAAAAAAATGGTGGTTATGTTTTAAATACTTTTATTAAGAAATGTACATATTTCACACACACACGCACATGCACACACACACACACTACATTGACTTTGTCAATTAGAAATCATCAGGCACAAATTTGAGGTCCTTTGAAAATGTGAGATCTGGACCAAATGCTTCACTCATTCTCCCGTAATAGGCCTTGATTTTAACTTTTCAGAAAGGAGTATTTCAAATAACCTCCTAATAGGATCTACATAGTGTTGGTTTCTTGCTGTTGTTGTTGTTTTTAATGATACTTTTATGGTACAATATTTTATTTCCAGCTCATTTCTTGGCTATTTTAAGGAGATATGAGTAAGGCACTTCTCGACATTTTCATTCATTTCACTTTTGATCTAGACTCCTTTACTTCTGAAGAATGTGTAATGGGATTTCATTAATTGAAAGCACCTTCTGTATGTTTTGGTTTTGACTTTTTTTTTTTTTTATTAAGAAGGGTCCATATGTCTCAGTGTATGAATTTTGAAGCATAGGTGGCTCTCTATAAAAGATCTACTCTAAGGAAATCCAAATATTTTACATTTTAGAAAGTAGGATTTAGATGAAGATAGATAAAGAATATGGTGTATTTCATACAGCACTGTTAAGTAATTTTTCTTTTTCTCCGTTTTGGCCCTAAATTTTGCAAAGGTAGGGTTTATCTTTCACAATGGAGCTTTCTTTTTCCAGGAGAGTTCTCAAATTAGTTGACAGAGTGCAGGATAAGGGTCTGCACTGGATTTTTTTTTTTTATGGACAATCTGCATCCTTCTCATCCCTTGCTTATAAACCTTTCTCAATGTCACAAGGGCTAGAAGACAAGGAACTACTTTTCTTAGACTCATTTGCCTTTACTGTTTTGCATGCAGTTCGCCTTCTGCCAAGCCTTGAACTCACACAAGATTCAGAAGATGAAAATATGACAGAGGGCATTCTTCCTCTAGAAACAGAAATGAATAATGTTTTTTTGCAATATATGATGCTTTAATGCATATTGCAGACTTCAACTGACAGGGATTTTTGTAATGGCTAACTAGACTCTAAGCTTGATTTTTAGTCACTAAGTGCAAAGCTGCTGGTCCACTATGACTTTGATGGTGGGTTCTTGAACATTTCTGAGTTCTGGGTGACTGAAGCACATTCTTGACCTCTAAAACACAATTTCTATTTAGGACCTAAACCTCTTGTGACATCTTTATTTTCACATTTCCAGTCTTTGCAACGAGTTTGTAAATGCCTCATTTCCTGTAATAAGTTCTTTTGTGCCCAAAATACCAAATCAATACCAAATTTCCATAATCCTAAAATGAACAGTGAATGATACAAGTCCTTTCTAGCATGGATTCTTGTTGGGCCCTATCTTTGTGCCAGGCACTGCTCTAAATGCTTTAAATATATTAACATATTTGACCCTAGCAGCAAGCCAATAATGTGGCAATGCTATCATGTCCATTTAAAGCATAAGGAAATCTAGGCACAGAGATGTTTAGTAATTTTTTTCCCAATCACATAGCAATAAGTGGTAGAACCTGGATTCAAATCAGGCAGTCTGGATACAGAGCTTATGCTTTTAAGCAGTCTGCATTTCTGTCTCAGTCATAGAACACATATGGTATTTATTCCAGCAACCTAAGCAGGATGGTAGGCTGCGAGTCACACGTGTACATGTATTTTTTTCTATATCATAGTATTTACTACTATTCTTGTGCAATCTCCAATTGTTCAAGGAAGTCCACTGCATGTCATTTGTGCTAAAGTAGTATGCTCACTCTAATCCCAGTATCACACTAGTATTTCCTAGCAATTATATGAAGAATTAGATTAAGATTATTTTACCTTGTGGTAAGATCTTAACCTATTGGTTGAAGTGGATTTCCCCTATAACAGGTGAGAAGTATTATTTCTCATGTATTGTCATGTAGTTGAGAATGTTGTGATAATAATTTTAAAATTTCATATAAAAATTAAACTTCATAGTTTTGTTATTGAATAAATATTTAAGTTGTAATGGATTTCAGTGAGGAAATGTCATACTATTATAAAAATTCACTTTATAAAATTATTGCAAATAGTTGGTACTCAGATATTTACTAAATAAATGATTTCTTTAAGAGGATTGCTAATGGCAAAAATAGAAGATTGTATTATTTTTGAAGTGAAGAAGCTTTCTTTTTAACTTTATTTGAATGTATTGTCTAATAAAAATAGCAGGATTTATTCTTATCAGCTACCCTGAGACTCATTTTATTTTGTTTTATTGGTAAACACCAGTATTATTATTATTTAACAGTTATTTAATTTCTTTGAATGCACTGATCACAAGGTATTTATCTTAGGCATCACACTTTTCAAGATTTCTATAGTTTTTGAGAAATATTCCAATTAAAAATATTTGCATATATTATTTTTTATATCAGAGATACTTTTATTAATTGTTCTACCTGTTCTCATATATCCGTTTGCACATTATGAGCTTTTTTGCATTTTTAACTTCTATTGATTGTAATTTTCTTTTGAACACATTGTTTTCACATCACCCAAATTTGCTGCCCAAATGCAGGTGCACAAGCCTGAAAGCAGACTTGCATTTATCCACTCATCCCCTTAGGTTACAAGTTAAAGCCAGTTACTATTGACAATACTTTGCAACTCCTTAAATTGCATATCAGATGGTCCATAAATTTCTTTATTTTATGGAGCTAATTTATGACTTCAGAATCCCTCATTGAACGGTGTAGATTTCCTTCAACGTGTCCCAGTTTTGATTTATCCCCAAGTAAATGAGCAAGAACTAGTCTGTTATAGATTGGTAAGGATTCTTCCCTTAACTTTGTCACCAACCCCTCTAAAAGCAGAGACGTATCACATCAGTTTGTCAGTGTCCTTTTCATGTTAATAAAGGATTGGTATGACACAATAATCTGCAAAGCCCCAGACATGTGGAGCACAGATGCAGTTGGTAATAAGGGATTTAGCTGATGTTACTTATAAGGAGTATTACTGAGCTCTTGAATTCTGTGTCACATTGTACATTTTAGAGGTCAGATTCAACTTAAGAGCTGCCAAGGAAGCCAGATATTTACATAGTTCTTCACAGTGTCACAGAAAGAGAGAGAGAGAAAGCAAAATGGGAAGGAAGTATAGATTGTGCAGTGGTTTAGGAGAAAATAATCTATTTTATATATTATTTAAGTACATATTATATATATAATATATATTATAAATATATAAATATATACTTCTCTATATAATATTATATACTTATATATTATATATTATACTATATTATATTACTATATTATATATTTCTATATAATTATTTAGATGTATATAATATATAATATATATTATATATATAGTGAAATATACACAGAAATATATATAGAAAATGAAATACATATATAGAAAGTGAAACCTATAGCAATAATTTGGATTGTCACTAAGCTTTAAACATTGACCAATTGAAGGCAGAATCCAAAAATATAATGCAATTTGTAATACATTCTTACAGCAGACAACACAAAATCAAGACACTGATTGGAGAAAAAGACACAAATGGAACATTTTTCTCAGCCACACCTATTAAGTGTTTCCTCAATTACACAATGTGAAGAGTTTGAAAGTTAATATAAGAACCACACTGGAGATTATTTCTAATATGTTTGTTTATAATTATGCTAAGTGAAGTCTTTATTCAAATTATGCCTTTATTCCATGGTATGGTTCAGTGATTCTCAATTAATCCTTTCGTTATGAAGTGCTTAGCTGAAGAGAATCTTCGTGCAATTTATGCATAGGCAGCAGAACATGATAATCACTAATCAATAACTGGTTATTAATGGTTCCATTCTAGAACTCAGTTCCCAGAGTAGACTCGACAGCTAAGCCACACTCTGTATGGACTGCTAAAGGTACCAAGCAAATTCTTGTTGGTCATGTCATATGTTGCCTATATGTACATTAGTGGCATGGTTATACACTTTGTGATATCTCTGATAAACTTCAGAAACATTAATTATATGAAGAAGAGGTTCACGGCATTACAGCATTTACATTTACACTCTAATGGATTCTTATATTTAGGTAATTGAGAATAATAATCTTATTATCACTCAGGTGCATTAGAAACACAGAGGTTTCCAGATACACCAACAGTTTTCAGTCCCACTTACCATTTTAAAGGCAAAACTATTAGTATACATAATCCATTAATAAAGCTTCTGGAAGATGCTTGTTCTTGTAAAGAATACGGCACTCTAAAGATAAGTGGCATTAATGTTACTCAGAGAACCTGAAGCTTCAATATACTCTTGGGAACAATTAGGATTCTGTCACATAAGTACTAGAATATATCTACTTAAACTGGTTTTCTATATCATGGAAAGTAAAAAAGTAATTATCAAAATGGATGTACGTGAAACATGCATTTTAGAAAATAGTTGAACCAATTACTCTCAAAGGTTATATAAGGGCTGGCAAATCTTTCACCTGATTTACTCATCCACTCAAACTTTATTTCCAAAAGTAAGCAGAGATCATTACATAAATATTTATTTATTAGATTATAAAATGTGGCCCCTAAGCTGCAGAAAACTGAGACAGAAATCATTTGACAACTAATCAAAGACCATTCTTAAAAATATTTCTGCCACAGAAGTAGACTTTGGAAAAAATCTCTAATTATATCTTGTTAGATACTATTATAACAGCAGAGAGAGTTTTCTCAGACAAAGTATACTCACTCTGTCACAGTTCAAGACTGGGAACAATAAACACAGTCTCCAGACGCCCTGGAGAAAGGCAACAATATGCAAGTCCCTATTCCCATTAAAAGAAGAAAATTGCATGTGTAATTATCTAGGGACCACGTGAACATGATTATTTTACATTTGAAATTTGGATTCCTCACTTACAGCCTCCATTTGGAGAATTGTAGCAAACATTTTGCTTCTTGGAGGCATAATAGCAAACAAGGACGGGCATTATCTTTTCTTTCCCTTGGTCTTCTCCTCTCTTTTCCCTTTTATAATTTCATTACTTACTATCATCATCATATCACTGTCAGCTAAAAAGTAAAATCAGAATAAATGGATGGTTGAATATTAAAATTATGGTTAAAGAAAAGTGAAAATGATAAATTAATGCTACTGTGCATTTTTTCAATACATTTGAGTTTTTAAGAGAGGAGTTATTATATCCATTTCTATTTATAACATCCTTGTGAAGTAAGAAAACTTAAGATGAGAGTTGATGTAACCAGCCCACAGTTAGAGGTCAATGCAGCAGAATTTGAACTATGTATGGGCTTTGGTATCTAAGAGTCATGTATTCAAATCTCAGCTGCTTTAATTTCTTTCTTGGTGAGAGTTGTTGGGTTGGTTAATTTCTATTCTTTGAAAAGTTTCGCATCAGTTCAAGTGATTCAGAGCTAAATTCTCAACTCTTCACTGATGCGAAGGTTTACCCTCAATTAAATACTATATGTTTGAAGCTCTTAGAAAGGAAAAGAGGCATTTGTGTATGTGTGTGTGGTGGGGGGGGAGTATTGTGAACAAAGGAAAAAGTGGCAGCAACAACTGTTTTCTTTTACATGTGGCCCTAGGTTAAAACATTTTTATAGTTCGGAACATTCTTTCCCAAGTGATGGATATTTTATATAACAGGGGTAGTGTCAATGCTCCTCATAAAGCATTACTGAGCTGTGCTGGCTGACAGTATAATATGGTCATTAACAGTGAGGGTTCTACAAGCAATCCTAAAATTTGTATGGAAACACAAAAGATCCCAAATAGCTAAAGCAATCTTGAGGAAGAAAAGCAAAGCTGGAGCATCACAATTCTGGACTTCAAGTTATATTACAAAGGTGTAGTATTCAAAAAAGTATGGTACAGGCACAAAAACAGACACATAGACCAACTAATTTTCAGCAAAATAGGAAAGACTATCCAATGGGAAAACAAATGGTGTTGGGAAAACCAGACAGCAATATGTGAAAGAATGAAACTGGACCACTTTCTTACACCATATACAAAAATAAATTCAAGATGGATTAAAGACCTAAATGTGAGACCTGAAACCATAAAACTCCTAGAAAATAACACAGGCAGTAACTTCTTTGACATTAGCTGTAGCAACATTTTTCGAGATATGTCTCCTGAGTCAAGGGAAATAAAAGCAAAAATAAACTATTGGATTACATCAAAATAAAAAGCTACATAGCAAAGGAAACAATCAAAAAAGCTAAAAGGCAACCTACTGAATGGGAGAAGACATTTGCAAATGACATATCCAATAAAGGGCTTGTATCCAAAATACATAAAGAACTTACAAAACTCAACACCCAAAAAACAAATAACCCAATTAAAAAATGGGCAGAAGACATGAACAGACATTTTTCCTAAAGAAGACATCCAGATGGCCAAGAGACACATGTAAGCATGCCCATTATCACTTATCATCAGGGAAATGCAAATCAAAACTACAATGAGATGTCACCTCACACCTGTCAGAATAGCTAAACTCAAAACCACACGAAACAATAGGTGTTGGTGAGGAATGCACTATTGGTGGGAATGCAAACTGGTGCATCCCTTGTGAAAAACAGTATGGATGTTCCCCAAAAAGTTAAAAATAGAACTACCTTACGATCTAGCAATCACACTACTGCGTATTTTCCCAAAGAATACAAAAATACTGATTCAAAGGGACACATGTGCCCTGATGTTTACAGCGATATTATCAATAATAGCCAAATTACGGAAAGAGCCTAAATGTCCATCAACTATTGAATGGATAAAGAAGATGTGGTATATACATACAGTGGAATATTATTTAGCCATAACAAAGAATGAAATCTTGCCAGTTTCAATGATGTGGATGGAGCTAGAGGGAATAATGCTAAACAAAATAAGTCAGACAGAGAAAGACAAATACCATATGATTTCATCCATATGTGGAATTCAAGAAACAAAACAAATGAACACAGGGTGAAAAAGAGAGAGGCAAACCATAAAACAGACTATTGGCTATAGAGAACAAACTGAGGGTTGATGGAGGGGAGGTGGGCGGGGAGAAGTGTTCAATGGGTGATGGATATTAAGGAGGACACTGGTTGTGATGAGCATTGGGTGTTGCATATAAGTGATGAATCACTAAATTCTAGACCTGAAACTAATATTACACTGTATGTTAACTAACTGGAATTTAAATAAAAACTTGAAACTAAAAAAAAAATACAAAAACACTAATTCAAAGGGATACATGAACCCATATGTTTATAGCCACATTATTTACAATAGCCAAGATATGGAAGCAGCCCAAGTGTCCATTGATTGATGAATGGATAAAGAAGATGTGGTATATGTATATATATATATATATATACAGTGGATACTGTTTAGCTATAAAGAAGAATGAAATCTTGTGATTTGCAGTGATGTGGATGGAGCTAGAGAATATAATGCTAAGGAAAATAAGTATATGATTTCACTCATAGGTGGAATTTAAGAAACAAAACAAGCAAAGGAAAAAATGAGAGAGAGAGTCAAAGCAAGAAACAGAATTTTAATTATAGAGAACAATCTGATGGCTACCAGAAGGGAGGGGGATGAGGGGATGGGTTAAATAGGTGATGGAATTTAAGGAACCCACTTGTGATGGGCACAGAGTGATGTATGGAACTGTTGAATTGCTATATTGTACATCTGAAACTAATGTAACAGTGTATATTAACTAACTGGAATTAAAATAAAAACTTAAAAAAAGTGTGGGTTCTAAATTCACACTGTTTGGATTTAGAGCCTGGGTGTACCACTTACTTAGCTGTTTGACCTGGAGTAAACTACTTAATCTGTTTGCACCTTGGTTTATTCATCTGTAGAATGACTCTAATAATAGTACTTACTTCCTAGGGTCAGTGTGAGCATTAAATTAGTAATTATATGAAAAGCTCAAAACTCTTTGGCACGTAGTAAATGCTATATACGTGCTATATATTTTCATTATTGACAAATCCTTCTTCAAATGGTGATGGGGAAGTGATGTTGCCCTAAAAGCATGTTCCATCAAATAAAGCTGCCCTAGAACATGGCCAGACTTCAAATTTTGCAGTAATCCTTCCCCAATCCTTCCCATTGACTATAGTCCACCACAGTAGGCTTAGTAATGATGTTAACTCAGAATTGTTTGATAGTGGGTGTGATTGATTGTCTAAGCATCCTAAGGACTAGGCAGAAGAGTGGGAATCTAGTTTCTAGTAGCTCAACCAATTTATCTTATTTGCTTTCTGGTGTGAAAAAATACCCGAAGCTCACTTTGTATGTTTCCTATTAAAGACTGAACTATTTTGGAGGACTTGAATCTTTTGGTGGAAAACAGTATTTTTCTGGGCCCTGGTGGTGTTCACTGCTGGGTTGGTCATTGTTTATTGTCTATACAGTATATGTTAATAGGTACACATATATCTTGAGTGTTATATTGCTAATTCCTAATATTTCCAACTCCACTTTAGTCCTGTGGGATATTTATTTAATCTTATTAATCTTACATCTGTTCCTCCATACTTCAGCACAGAAAATCCAAGTTCACAACATTATTAGTCACTTACACTATTCCACAATATTCACAACGTTCTAGAAATGGCATTAACAATCCTATCACTAACAGAAGGTTACTATAAGCAGATAAAGTTTTTTTTTCTTCATTTCATTTGTCCTTAGTGTATATCCCGGAGTCATTTATAGGAAATTACTTTGTTTTAAATATTCCTTTACAGAGTTAAATCTAAAAGCAAGGTATACTCAAAGTAGTCTGTTGTTATTCTCATTTCTCCTCCATTTCTTCTTTTTATCCATAGGCACTTATTTTGCCTTTATGTGATTGTTTGTTTTGATATATAATAGCATAGTACAGGGCATAAATTTTTCTCCACCTTGCTTCTTCACTTAACAAAGCATCTTGGAGATCACTTCCTGAAAACACGGAGACATGTGTGCCATTCCTTTTTTAGCTGCATAGCACTCCCTTGTATGAATGTTTGAGTATAACCTAGTTTACTTAACCACAGTGATGGACATATATACTTTTGTCTATAGCTATTACACATAATGCTGTAAGTAATGGACTTATAAATTGTAAATATATCTTTCTGGGGTTACTTTGTTGTTGTTTTGTAGTATTTTTTTTGGTTCTTGGTGGTGTTTTTGCCACTATGCCTTTGGTATATATTTCTAGATCAACCCTACTAGGCCAAGGGATAGATGCCTATGTAATTTTCTAGCTATCCAAAATTTGCACTCCTACTACTGATGTATGATGACTATGTTTCCACTGGTGTGTCAACACAGTATATTGTCAAAATTTTTAATATGTGCCAAACTAATATGTGAGAAATAGCATCTCAGTGTAGTTTTGATTCACATTTCTTTTATTCTGAATGAGAGTAAGATTGAGTGGCATTTCTTTTTGAGTGCAAGGTATGTTCACATATGTAGTCCACTCAGCACAGTATGTTGAACACTCAGAACACTGCTAATATTTGATACATTTTAGGACACAGACTTCTTTCATATTGTTGTTGTTTTTTTCCACGTAGCTCCATGAGTGTCCTAAATAACCCTTCTGGCAGCTCTCCACCTTCACATTCTTTTCCCAAGGGGTTAAATCATGACTTAACATAACTGGCAAATGAGGAAGGAGAAATTGGTCATGAACAGCTGTCTTCTGCTTTGCCCTCTTCCTCTGAACCTGCTGCAGAGTGCATGTGCTCTTGAGAAGTTTACTTTTGTGTGAACGTAGTGTGAAAGATCTTTTCCCATAGCCTGTGACTGGGCACAAATGTCTGTCCAGTATTGGTATTCAATATGTAGGAGCCCGGTTTTTGCCTATAAATACAAGGAGGATATCTTTATTCCTGGGAGACAGATGCTACAATATTTAGGAATGAAGACTCATGAAGTTTGCAACATTTTTTTCAAATGGTTCCCTCAAAAAACTCCACAATAATAATACTTACTATTATATTTGTATTAACTTTTATCAGGGACAGAAAACAAAGAAGGTAGGGGTGCCTGGGTGGCTCAGTCGGTTAAGCAGCTGTCTTTGGCTCAGGTCATGATCCCAGGGGTCTGGGATTGAGCCCCGCATCCAGCTCCCTGCTCAGTGAGGAGCCTGCTTCTCCCTCTCCCTCTGCTTGTTGCTCCCCTGCTTGTGCTCTCTTTCTCTCTCTCTGTCAAATAAATAAATAAAATCTTTAAAAAATAAAAATAAAACAAAGAAGGTAAAGTAATAATGATGGGTAAATTTAGGTGAAGAATATATGGGAGTTCATTGTGTTATTGTTGCAATTCTTCGTTAATGTAAATGGTTTTCAAATTAGTAATTAAAAAAAATAAGTTGGCCATAAAATAAAAAAAATAAAAAAAGAGGAAAATAAAAGTCACTGAGATATGAGAGAAGAGAGATGATAAATAGGCTGCTAGGTTGTATTTATAAAAGCAGTATTGCCAATAAATGTCACTGAATAAATCCTAGAATAAAAAACATGACGTTTGGGGCGCCTGGGTGGCTCAGTTGGTTAAGCGACTGCCTTCGGCTCAGGTCATGATCCTGGAGTCCCTGGATCGAGTCCCGCATCGGGCTCCCTGCTCGGCAGGGAGTCTGCTTCTCCCTCTGACCCTCCTCCCTCTCATGCTCTCTGTATCTCATTCTCTCTGTCTCAAATAAATAAATAAAATCTTTAAAAAAAAAAAACATGACGTTTGTATTAGAAGGTTTAACAAATATCACAAATGAAAACCATGTATTTCTTTTCCTCAATTAATAAACAGAACTGTTAACTATGTGGTGAGATTAATATTCAGAACTAACAGCAATCAGTTAAAAGTGTTTATTTTTTAAAAATCTCTTTTATTTTCTACTGAAGATAATATTGATGTTTCTCAGTTCTCAACCTGTGAGATTCCTTTTATTTTGTTTCAGATTCATCCAAGGTCAAGCAGGGAAACAGATACTTTTATTTCATAGTCAAGCTCTGTGGACACAAACTTATCTCTGCTTTCAAAGAGATGACATGATTTGACCCCATGGTTTATAACCTAAATGATTTTCATTTGGTGATATACAAATGTAAATTCTTTATTTGGCAAACTGACAGTTGGGCTTTCTCTATTATTTAATGGAAACATTAGAAAGTAGCAAATATGCATAATTTGTTTCCTTTTTTATTGTATCTGGTATAAATTATCTTTTGGGATAAAATGCAAAAGGCCATGTGGTATCAAGTCCTAGGAACATATTACAACTTATCAAACATAAAATTGTGAAATGTAAAGGAATAATGATTATGTAACAAACATCCACAAATCTTGGCCTAAAAACAGGGTATTTTTAAGAGTCTTATTTTCTTCTATTTATCAATATGTTATCAAAAACACCTCATTTTTTCTTATTATTTTACTTGTGGGGTTTTTTTGAGCTTTTAAAATAATTTGCCATTACTTTATAAAGTCTTCATAATCTAAACATCTATATAATGCACAGAAGAGCCGTATATTGTACTTTAATATGAAACGTAAATTTCTTAAAAATCTCTTAAAATATATCATTATTCTACTTGTAAATGAATCTGAAATTACTAAGAATGAAATCTGTTGAGGCACCTGGGTGGCTCAGTCAGTTAAGTGTCTGCCTTCGGTTCAGGTCATGATCTCTGGGTCCTGGGATTGAGCCCCGTTAGGCTCCCCCTTCAGTGGGTAGTCTGCTTCTCCTTCTCTCTCTGCCCCTCCCCAACCCCACCCGTGCGCTAGTGCATGCTCTCTTTCTCTCAAATAAAATCTTACCAAAAAAAAAAAAAAGAATGAAACCTATTGTGGAATATTTAATTCCATAGCAGACCAAAAAGTGTAAAGCTCATTCTAGCTCCAGTATCTACATTTGTTTTCTAAACTTTGTCCCTCCTGGGCAGTTGCTCTAGAACAATCCCTGTTGAACTACTCCCAGGTTGGCATCCTTCCCAGATGCTGATTGGGTTTCTTCAGTGGAAATGCAGCACCGCCCAATATAATTCTCTTTACCCTGCACCCAAGCCAGGTCAGCTTGAACCACAGTGCTGGCTCAGACTCCCCTGTGTGACAGACCTCCGTGTTCCTCAGCCTGCAGGAGAGTTGTGTCTAGGTCTCTGAATGATCTCTTGAAGCCCCTCTCCTTAATCCACCATGGGGAGGTTGCACATCACTCTGGCAACACATGCCAAAGGAATCCTCTCCAGGGTTTCTTCCCCCTCCCTTTGACAGTCTAGTACATAGGGTAAAGCTAAGGGCAGAATAAACCAGTTTTACATCTATTTCTTAGCATGTCTTTCAGAGGTGATACAGCACCTCGGGCTACAGGTCTATGTGGCAGCTGCTGTGCTATTCCTGTCCTTTGTATATACTGCCAAAATTCTGTTCAGAGTCCATTTTAACACCTTCTTAGCTTTTCTTCAACTAACCAAAGTCAGTTTCTATTGTTTATGTTTGAAAGAACCTTAATTAATATAAACAACTTCAATGAATATATCTTGCTATGCAGCCAAGAGGTGTATATTGGGTGCACACACATGAGACACAGCTCTCTCAGTGGCCATGGATCTAAGGGAGAACAGCCTTGAATTTTACTGGACGTAAAACGTGAAGTTAAAGAAAGCAACAAAACAAAACTTAAAGGAACCCCGGGGCTAAAGGCTAAAGATATGAGGTATTTAAGAACAATTTAGATAGAGATGTGTTAAATTCTGCTATAATAAGTTAGGTTGTGTTATTTCAGACAATGAATACATATGACTGTGATTTGGGTGATGCATTTCAGGGAACTGGAGGTTTCCTGACCAGACTAAAAGTCAGATGCTTGTTTTTTAAAGATGTATATATTTTATTTTGAGAGAAAGAGGGAGAGAGAGAGCAGAGAGAGAGAGAGAGAATCCCAAGCAGACTCTACAGAGAGAGCGGAACCTGAAGCAGGGCCTAATCCCACGACCCTGAGATCATGACCTGAGCCAAAATCAGGAGTTGGGTCACTTACTTATTTTTTTTAAAGATTTTATTTATTTATTTGTCAGAGAGAGAGAGTGCACAAGCAGGAGGGGCAGCAGTCAGAGGAAGAGGGAGAAGCAGGCTTCCCCAAGCAGGGAGTCCGATGCGGGGTTCGATCCCAGGAACTTGGGATCATGACCTGAGCCAAAGGCATATGCTTAAGTGACTGAGCCACACAGGCATCCCAAGAGTTGGGTCACTTAATCAACTGCACCACCCAGGCGCCACTGAAAGTCAGATGCTTGTTGATTCTCAGTAATCAGTTAACCTCACAAGGTCTGATGCTTCAGTTACAAAATGAGCAAGTGGTAACTACAATCACATTTGATTGAAACATTCTAAACATTTTAGTATTTTGTGACTTATTTTAAGATGTGTTCATATTGTAGTCTTGAGCTTAAGTACCTAGTTTAACTAGATAACTGTCTATAATTTAATTAATTAATTCAATAAATGTTTTTGAACTTTCAGTATGTGCCAGGCTTTTTTCTGGGAACTTGGGGCTCATTTGGTAGATATATCAAATAGACAATCTAGCCCTATCCAATAGACAATAAACAATAAATACAATCAAAAATAAATTTCTAGTAAGCTAAAATGTGCTGAGGGCTATGGAAGAAAACATGGAATAGGATAAAGGGGCTCAGGAGTGGAAGTAGGTTGGGAAGTTACGGTTTAAATAGGATTGTCAGAGTAGCTTCCTTGAGAAAGTGACATTTGAGCTGACTTGAAAATGAGCTGCTGAAATATGATAAGAGGCAAAGGGCTTTCTGGACATATCATTCCAAGTTCAAAGGCCTGAGGTGAGCTACCCTAGCCTATCCTTATAGGCTGAATAATAATAAGGTTTAATAGTAAGGATGCATGACTGGAGCCTAGGAGAATAGGGCAGCAGATAGAGACAAAGTCAGAGACATACGGGTGGGGATAGAAACAAGAGAGGGCAGAGTATTAAAGTGAAATAAAATCCACAGATGTGTGGGCAGTAAGAGCAGAAGATACACAATTCTGAAAATGCCTCCAAACCTTACTTTTGGTCTTGTTCAGAGTGCATTTCCTTTCCCAAGGAACAAGTACACTCATAAAATAACATGATATGCAGAGGTCATGTGTCTGCTAATTGTTTCTGCTCAGCTCAATTTGTCCCACAGAAGCTGAAATGTAGAAGAGAGGTAAAGGATAAAATACTGGCAAAAAGAATTAATGCAAATGAAAATCAGTCCTTTAGTATCAAGAACATTTGGAAAATTGACTACCTGTCTTCTTTTTTGAAGTAATTGGCTCAGTTTTCTTATATTACTTTAGAGAAATTAATGTTCCAAAATAATTATTGATAAATTATCTATTATTAATAATTACAAAATTGACAATTTTAGTGGGCTTCAATGACAACCATTAATATAAAAGATCCAAGACTACCAGTATGACCCCTTCACCTGCTAACATATCCAGGTGACAGACGATGCTCAAATCCTATTGGATTATTAGTTCTGATATGCTATTTAGCTAATTTTTGAGAGGATTTCTAAAAATCTCAGGCAGATTGTTCTTCAGAAGTTAGGCAAGGGACATTTTACTTATAAGTTGCATCTTATTCCTTAAGATATAGTGCTATTGGAAAACAGAAGAGAATATTTGTATTTCTCATCGCAGGGGATGTGAGAAGTGGGGATAAGAAGCATGTCTTGTTCCATTTAAGGAAAAAAGAGAACTTAAAGTAGCTTCTTATTCCTTATAAGGAGTATTCTTTCCCTTTTTCTTTGAAGACAATTATTATGCTTTTCAGTTAGACAATAAATATAGAGCTCTTTGTTTAAAACAATGTTTTATTCCACTTTGGTGGAAACTAATAAACACAATAAATAAAGTAATGGAGTTAATCATTATATGCAATGTACTGGGATCTCTGTTTTATAGATACAGAAAATAAAATAGAGTAAGATTTAATTTCTATTTATTGATTGGTATGAAGTGGTTGTGGAATACGTCTATATACTAGGCATCTGAACCAAGGAGAATTTCGTTCGTTACTTTATCACAGGTAGCCTCTGATAATTTAAGATTATTTATTAATTATTTGTCCACAATGCACAAAACTGAAGGTGTTTATTAGTCTTAGAATAATTTTGTGGAAATGCAGATTTTTTGTCAACTTGCAAAGGAAATTTTAAGAAAATATTATTAAAGTTCATACAAATCTTTCATTCTTGTTAAATGGTAAAATGTCTACAGCAAAAAATGTTACCTAAAATATGATATACCTAAATTTGATATAATATTTTGACTTAGAAAAAATAAATAAAACTTAATGAAAAGCTGATTTAATGTTTCAATTATCCTATTTAAATTATTACTGCCTCTGATGCAGAGGACACATCTTTTAGTTAGAGGGAAACTAGTTTCCATTTTAAAATTATCATTAACATCTACAGCATGGTCATTGCTTTTACTATACCACTGTTACAGAATTTTAAATCTCTGAATTATCCAACCACATTCTTCTGCGTGTCTGAATGAGATTTTTTAACTTCATAACATGGTTCTAATACATGTGCAGATACCAGCCAGTTAATAAACAGGGGACCAGAGGCAAAGGCTCCTGAATTCTGGGCAGCGCTGCACTGCGTAAGAACAAGGCATTTATCAAACTGTCTTATAGACATCCTGTTAATCTAAATCTGTCTGGATTAAAGTAACAGCAATTTATTTCACCATTTCATCACTTGTGAAGTTTGCAGATTAGTATTTCATCATTTTAAATGCATAATTATTATCCTTTGCTCCATGCTTTCTCACAGGTCCCCTGAAGGACAGTAAAGTATTACAATCATATTTTCGGTGCTAATTTTTTTCTCTCAGTCTTACACACAGATGAAAATATACTGTATACAGTATATGAGAGTGCACACAAGGGGAGGAGATAAATTCTGCCTAAATATTTAGATTAAATCCTTCTGTTTTACTAATATATACAATTAGCTTCATTGGAAGTTATCCTTCCACCTCTTTTGTAGACTTATACCATTTCTGGTTGTGTCTTGAAGGAATGCTGAGCACCTCAATGCATATATATCAGTGCAAACTGTGCCTTTCCCCCCCAGTTATAATCCATGTAACAACTTATAACATATTGGTAAAGATTAACTTTTTAGAACAGCTCTGTATTTTTTAATGAGTACACTGCTAAGTCATTAAATAATATTAAATATCGCATTAGTTATACAGAAAATATAGTAGCCTTGAAATACTGGTTTAATACACTTAAAAGAAAAAAAAAACATTGCCCACTTCTATGCTATCTTAAATATTCATTTTTTTTTAAGCTGGGGCCAGTTATCTCTTACATGTATTTGAAATCCTAGTAAAAAAAAATCCAAGATTCTCATCCCACTGAGTTAAATTGATGCCCTGATATCAATTAGTTTTATTATGTATAAAATTCCTAATAACATTAGCAGATTAAAAAATACTACAAAATATCTCAGAAAGGACTACTTATAGTTTGCTTGGCATATCTAACCTTATTTACATTTTCTGTTTCTATATAGGCTAAAGATTTATTGTATATTCTTTAGAATGTCCTTTTCACGTTATTTGTCCCAGGTCAATGTAAGAGAGGATTTGTTTTAATTGTGGTTTGCACCCCTTTAGGAAAATGCCATATTCTTATTTGCACAGGGAGGGAGAATTATAAAGCTAGCCAAATAACTTAGTTTAGTGTAAAAGAAGCTTTAACTAAAATTAAATTAGATGAGCTCTGGTGTGGGGTAGAAGGCTTTGGTTCACCTTTTGCTTCCAAACTGGGAATGTCCCCCATAAGTAATCCACTTCCCAACATTCAATATCCCTAATATAGTCCCTTGGTTTTCATAATGACTTGTCTAATATCAAAGGAAAAGGAGAAAATTAAAGATGTATCTCTTATGTATCTGTATTATAAAAGCGTGTATTACTGAGGGTTGAAATGGAAAAAGGCAAAAAATGCATCTATCACGATCTTTTAGAATAAAATCTGTATTTCTGAAAATTTCTTATTGATCTGGATATGACTTTATTTATTTTTCCTTAGACAACATATGGATATATTGAGAAGTTATTGTACCAGGCATTGTTCCAGATTCTAGGGAGTAAAACCGATAAAATTCCTGGCTCACCGAGTTTGCTTTTCAGTGGGGGTAGATGTGATACACACAGTTCCATCCTCCAGCTCCTCACCTCCACCTCCATCCTGAAGGCACACATTCCCTAGGCCTCCATCGGTAGCCCTCTTCTCCTCCTGCTTCACATTCTGTACTGACCAATCTCAGTAGTAACTATCCACTGTGCCTTAATGTTTTCAAACCTACAATTAACATCTGCACCACTCTGATATGCCTTATCTGATCATTTACTGAACAGTCAATATGAATGTCCCACAGGTATTGTAAGCACAAAGTACAAAATAAGAACTCAATATATTTGCCCCCACACCTTCTCTCATGTCGACCTGACTTTGTTTAGCATATATCCACTATTAAACCAACTGTCTCCCAGTCTCTACCTACTCATTTTTTTTCACTGCCCTTGCTCTAATTTTGGCCATGTCAACCAACAAAGCTAGTATAACATATAAAAATAATAATATTATAATGTAAAAATAATATGATATGATACAATATGATACAATATGATACAATGTAATATAATGCAACAAATGAGTTTAACTCTAATCTCACTATAGCCTCTTACACTAAAACTAATCCCATCGTGATTACTGAAAGAACTATGATTTGAAAATGTCTACATCATCATAATTCTTTTCTACTTAAATCTTTCCATGGCTTCCGGTAAAAAGCAATATTATTTAGCATGGCATAAAAGGCACTTCATATCTGTCATCTATTTGTGTCATATCCTGCCACCTCCCTATGTTCCCCAGAAGAACACCATCAGTTTAGCATGATTGTACAGCTCTTCCATTTTCCCCATCTCTCACCTTGTTTCTTCTGTCTAGAAGTTTATTTCTGTATTTCTCTGAACATATTTTTTTTTGTGTGTGTGTGTGTGTGTGTTTAGTTACTTGACTCTTTAAACAGTGATATGCTTTATAAAATTACTAAATCATTTTTACTTTTCTTATTTTCTACAGCATTTTCCTGGATTTATTTATTTTATTCCTCCAAGAGTGTTGTTCTCAAAGTGGGTCTTTGAGTGGATAATTTTCTGGGCTCTCATATACCTACCACTTAAATTAAATGCAGCTGGATATATAATTCTGGGTTCAAAGTTATTTTCCATCAACCACTTTAAAATTATTACTCAATTTTTTTATATCCGGTATTGCTATTGAGAATTCTGATGCCAGTCTGAGTCTTACTACTCTGTAAGAGCTTTTCTGGAAGCTTTTATTTCATTTTAAGGTTATAAGGGTATATTAGTTTTTCTTCATGTAAAATGCATTACACTCTATGAGTCATGTCAACCTGAGGTATTTAATATTGCTTTAATTATCTGAAATTCATTGTTATTTTCTCAAATATCTCCTCCTATGTGTATGTATTTAAGAATATACCTGTGTCTGTATTTATTTTCTTTTCTTCAGTAACTCATTATCTGTATATATCTTCTATTCTATATATCTCTTACGCTTTATTTTTATATCATATATCTTTTTTTTTAAGATTTTATTTATTTATTTGAGACCGAGAGAATGAGAGACAGAGAGCATGAGAGGGAGGAGGGTCAGAGGGAGAAGCAGACTCCCCGCCGAGCAGGGAGCCCGATGCGGGACTCGATCCCGGGACTCCAGGATCATGACCTGAGCCGAAGGCAGTCGTTTAACCAACTGAGCCACCCAGGCGCCCTATATCATATATCTTTCTATCTATCCTTTTCATTTGCCTTCTTGGATAGTAATTCACACTGATCATCCTGCTTGCTAATTTTTCTTCCATTGTATCATATCTTTTGTTCTTTTTTCAGTCATTATAATGTATATAACTCATATTTTACTTGGATATTTGAATGACTTCTTGCTCCTGTTTGGTTTATGAATATCCTCTCTTGTCGTTTTGAGAATATTTATTATAGTAAATATATTTATCAACATGTTTCAATAATCTTGCTTCATGCTTTATGTGTCATTCAGATAGTTTTCTTTCTTTTAATGTGTTTAAACTCTTATCCTGTGGCCTCGCAACTTCAGATAAAAACTATTCTGGGGGCAGCTGGGTGGCTCAGTTGGTTAAGCATCTGACTCTTGATTGCAGCTCAGGTCTTGATTACAGGGTCGTGAGTTTCAAGCCCTGAGTTGGGCTCCATGCTGGGTGTGGAGCTTACTTAAAAAACAGAACAGAACAGAACAAAACAAAACAAAACAATTGTTCTGCCTGCTAAGGGTTACTGGGGAGACTGCTAGGAATGCAGTGGCAAATAGAGAGATTCTCTGTATGGAACTTAAATCTTTAGTTCCTTTAAAAAAACATTTTACTGAGGAATGATAGACATACAAAATGTATACATATTTAATGTATACAATTTAATGATTTGGGAGGTAAATTTACATCTGTGAAACCATCACCACAATCAATGCCATAGACATATAATTTGTCCTCAGAGAATGTGGTCTTCAGAGAAAATTCAGAGTTTCATGCACCAGAAGTTCTCTGAGAAGAGAATGTGCAAACCTAGCAGTAATATAAGAAAATAATTTTCTAGTGAGATTATATGGTGGATGACACAAATGTTACTTAGTTTTGATAAATTATTTAAATTTTAGAGACACATATTGCAGGTAAAAATAACTAAATTCAGGGGCACCTGGGTGGCTCAGTCGGTTAAGTGTCTGCCTTTGGCTCAGGTCATGATGCCAGGGTCCTGGGATGGAGCCCCACATCAGGCTCCCTGCTCAGCGGGGAGCCTGCTTCTCCCTCTCCCTCTGCCTGCTTGTGCTCCCTCTCTCTATCTCTCTGTCAAATAAAATCTTTAAAAAAAAAACTAAATTCAATTATAGCTAGTGTTAGGTTGTGAACATTTAGGATATTTTTGTTAAAATTTTACAAATCAAATTATTCACTTCCTGGGGATTTTCAATATCTAGTCAGTGGGAAAAGTTTTTATATAATTTTAATATGTTCATTCTGCACAAAAACCTTAATAAGAGGAATTTAGTTTATTTATTTTTCACCCTGTATAAAACTGGGATTTTGCATGAATCCATTAGCTTGTCACCAGACATTATTTTGATTCTTTATGGAGACTGCTTTTGAAATGGTTTGATATTTCTAGCTGAAAGTCAAACAAGGTTTAAAATGCAAGACTGAGTTAGGCAAATCTTAATAGCTTCTGATGAGAAAGGATTACACCAATCTGGTGGAAAACATGCTTCTCTGCTGCTCCAGTTATAGTTAGAATTTTACTAAGGGGAGTTGTAAATGTCCCTATGGGATAAAGCTATGAGAATAACAACACCATTATTGTACAAACGTTGCTTGGATTTTAGTCCCTTGAGAAGGTTTTGATTGTGTGTATGTGTGTTGCAGAAGCAGGTATACAGAAAAAGATGTATCTGTCTTTTTAACAGGGAAGGCTAGGACATTGAAATACACAGGTGCTACACACACACACACTCAGATGTAGTGGAAATTGTTGGGTGCTGCCCAGATCCTCCTGCCACTAGAATGTAGGCATCCAAAGGCTTTTAGCTGAATCCCTTCCTGCAATTGGGAACAGCCTCAGCCAAGGTCATATCTCTTCTCTAGGAGTAGCCCACACAATGACTGGTCCATGCTGGGGTACGAAGTTGCCACCCCTTCTCTCTATTCATTACATTTCCGCTGAGAACCATTCCTGTTTCAGAGACCCATGGGATTGCCTGAGACTTCTGTCTCAATTGTATTAGCAGTTCAATTTCTCCATCTGTTCAATTCTGTTTCTTCTCTCCTTTCCAGGCAGAGTTCCTGAGAGCACATCCTCCAAAATTCCTGCATTCAGATCTGCATCTCATCAGTTTGTCTTGAAAAAACCTGACCTATAGCACACTATGTGACATTTCCCACTGGAATTTTGTGTCTGCCATTGGAAGTCTTGAGCTTTCTTCTGTGGTTCAGTATTTCTTAGCTCTCATAGCCTGCAGTACTAAAGGTTATTGAAATTTATCCAACAGATAATGAGAATTACCTTCTATTACAGGAGAAAAAAAGATTACCCAGATACATGAAATAGTTTTTTAGGACTCTCCTCTCTTGACGTTTTTATTTACTACATATTATTGCATCTACCTTTCACTTTGTAACACAAATACTTTCTTTGGGCTAGAGGGGTTTGTTGAACAATAATTTCATTGGTTATATGGAAATTTACAGATCAACGCTGTGATACTAAAAAGGGTGTAAGAGGTTCATATATATATTTAAGCGTAGTGTTGCACATGTATGCTGAGATTGGTTCTTTCTCTCTCTTCTTCATTAATCTATTCATCTATCTTTGGACAGTTTCTCTAGAAGTAGAATCAGACATGAGGAATTCTTGTACAAATAATTTCTTATGAGGGTGCTCTCAGCAAAAGCTAAATAGGGAATCAGGTCAAAGAAGGGAGAAATCTAAGCATGGTTGTAGCTATCCTGGAAACTCGCTGCAGTTTGATCCATGAGGGATGTTCTGTAGCACAAACTGCACAATAGAATTAATCTTACACCTTGAGGCAATTATTCCACACCAGTCAATCATTGGCCAAGGTCTGAGATTTGAAGGGCATAGAAACAAATCTCAACAATTCTCAATGAAAGGGGTAGCTACGAAATGTTATCTGGGCCAACACTTTCAACAGTGTGAAATGGAAGCACTGTGGCATATCTTATAAAGGAAGGCAAAAAGGGCAATAACAGCACCCACCCTATCATCAATCTGTCTATCATCCATTCATTTATCCATCCAAAAGATGCACTGAGTATATATCTTGCAAGGTTCTGGGAATGAAAAAAAAAAATGGGCCCTTGATCTGAAAGAACATGCATATTGATTAAAAGGCAAGTAAGGGGCGCCTGGGTGGCTCAGTCGTTAAGCGTCTGCCTTCGGCTCAGGTCATGATCCCAGGGTCCTGGGATCGAGCCCCACATCGGGCTCCCTGCTCTGCGGGAAGCCTGCTTCTCCCTCTCCCACTCCCCCTGCTTGTGTTCCCTCTCTTGCTGTGCCTCTCTCTGTCAGATAAATAAATAAAATCTAAAAAAAAAAAAAAGGCAATTAAATCCCAGAAAAATATGTTCTTTTATAGAAGTCTAACTAGGAGCTCTGTGCAAAGTTAGGTCACTCCTAATTCTTCTTGTATAAATGAGGTTATAGAAAGTTTCTTAAAAAAGATGCAATTGTTAATAGTAATGACAAAAGAAGGTCATTAGTTACTAATAAGGATGAAGGAAGGAACAATGATTGGCAGAACAGAAGTTAAGTTATTATTGTTCATTCTTGACAGAAAAGCCTAATCAAATTAAATATTTCTTTGGGCCTATTTTGTTATTTGGTGAGGAAGTGAACAGCGTTTGGGTGTTTGTGAAGGACTCGATGAACTAGATCAGAGGGTTCTCTTGTGTTCTCTTGGCTTAGAATTACTCTGTTAGACCTAAAGCTATATCCCAAGGAAAAGGAGCATCAGAGTTTAAAGAAAGCTATTATGATGAGAGATTCTCTACTTAGTCACTTGACTTAGTAATGTTTAATAGGTTTCCTAATATTTTTCCTATTAAACCCCCACAAGTCTTAGGTTTGACATAACTACATTGGGTTGGAAATTAATAGTGACCACTGAAATGGATCTTTAGGTTGATTAGTCAAGTAGGGAAAAAAAAAAACTACATTTATTTGAAACCTAAGTGCACTTTCTAGACAAGAGTTTGGGCTAAGGTAATGTTGAGACTCTGTCACAAGAAGACTTGATTGTGTATGTTAAAAATAGGACTGATACGATCTATCTTTGTTTTATAATACAGCTCTGCATGAGGAGAGGATTTCTTAGGTAGAGAAACTTAGAGAGAGGGTTATTAGTTAACTGTCCATTTCATTTCCATGACCTAACTCAAAATGATTCAGTTACCTTTTTACTTACAAATGAGGGGAGCAAAGCCATTACTGCTCTGCCATCAATGGATTTATTTATGCTTTTTTTTTTTTTGTAGTGGACTCAAGTTAATTTTGCCTTTCTATATTCCCTTTTGTTCATAAAAACAACTCAATTCTTTTCTCTGTGTACCCACTACTCCTTCAATCTAAATTCATGTATTAATGGTTGGGCTTGCAGGTCTGGTCAATTAGATTCTCAGTAACTGATTCAAGGATATACGTGTGCTTTATTCCAAGCCAAGAATAATTAGCCTCAGGAATTTTGCAAGGCACTATCAGAAAAGAAACATACTCTTTTTCTCGGAATTTAACAAATCATAAAATGCAAGTCTATTTGATACTGACTATCTTTGATACTTTGTCGGGGAGAGCCTTCTCAGATTCAAGCCAGTATAGAAGAAAACAGTTGGGGAGCCCCTTCCACACAATCACGCTGAGCTAGTACCCGCGCCTGGAATCCAGCTGCAACCTCAGCCGCACCTGCCGCCTGCCACTGCCTCTGGACCATGGATCCCCACAAAGTGAGCAAGCTTCGGGCCTTCGTGAAAATGTGTAAGCAGGATCCGAGCATTCTGCACACTGAGGAAATGTGCTTCCTGTGGGAGTGGGTGGAGAGCATGGGGGTTAAAATACCACCTGCCCCTCATAAAACTAAATCAGAAGACAATATCAAGGAAGAAAAAACAGATAGTAAGAAGGCAGAGAAAAACATAAAGACAGACGAACCATCAAGTGAGGAAAGTGATCTAGAAATTGACAATGAAGGTGTGAATGGACAAGATACTGATGCCCCTCAAGAAATGGGAGATGAAAATGTAGAGATAACCGAGGAAATGATGGATCAGGCAAATGATAAAAAAGTGGCTGCCATTGATGCCCTAAATGATGGTGAACTACAGAAAGCCATTGACTTGTTCACAGATGCCATCAAACTGAGTCCTCGCTTGGCCATTCTGTATGCCAAAAGAGCCAGTGTCCTCACCAAATTACAGAAGCCAAATGCTGCCATTAGAGACTGACAGAGCTATTGAAATAAATCCTGATTCAGCTCAACCTTGTAAATGGCGAGGGAAAGCACACAGACTTCTGGGCCATTGGGAAGAAGCAGCACATGATCTTGCCCTTGCTTGTAAACTGGATTATGATGAAGATGCTAGTGCAATGCTGAAAGAAGTTCAACCGAGGGCCCAGAAAATTGCTGAACATTGGAGAAAGAACGAGCGAAAACATGAAGAGTGAGAGATCAAAGAAAGAATAGAAAGGGTTAAGAAGGCTCAGGAAGAACATGAGAGAGCCCAGAGGGAGAAAGAAGCCAGAAGACAATCAGGAGCTCAGTAGGGCTCTTTCCCAGGTGGCTTTCCTGGGGGAATGCCTGGTAATTTTCCTGGAGGAATGCCTGGAATGCCTGGGCTCAATGAAATTCTTAATGATCCAGAGGTTCTTGCAGCCATGCAGGAGCCAGAATTTATGGTGGCCTTCCAGGATGTGGCCCAGAACCCAGCGAATATGTCAAAATATCAGAGCAATCCAAAGGTTATGAATCTCATCAGTAAATTGTCAGCCAAATTTGGAGGTCAAGCATAATGCCCTTCTGACAAATAAAGCCCTTGCTGAAGGAAAAGCATTGATCACCTAATGGATGTTGCAATAATACAAACCAGTGTACCTCTGACCTTCTCATGAAGAAAGATGGGGTACTGTGAAGAGAATCCCTACCCCTCTGCCCCACATGCAACTGAAACATTCTATAGTGGTTTGCCATTAGGGTATTCATTCAGATAATGTTTTCCTACTAGGAATTGCAAACTTTAAACACTTTTTAAACCTTAAAAATATTTGAAAACATATTAAAAGGGTGTGTTAGTCCCTAAAAAAAACAACAAAACAAAAATCAGATGGGAAGATGTCATTTCTTAAAGACATAATTTTACAACCTCAATAGACAATAGAGTCATGTCTGAAGTCCATCTAGTTATAGACTTTCTAGTACATGAAAATTCCTTTTGGTAAATAAGCCAGACTGAGTTGTGTTTCAATTTCTTAGACTCAAAAGAGCTCTGACTCATAAACTTACTTCCAATCAAAGCTCCAAACTGCCGCATGTCTGCCCACTCTTAACTCAGAACATCATTGGCTTCTCATCTCTTCATTAGTAATTTTTCTTGTTTGGTTGTAGTAATACTATTTTGGGTTGATTACTTCAGCCCAAATCTGAAACTATTAGTAAGAAGTTGTGCCATACATGATTCCACCATACAAAGCTGCGATCATACAAAGTCATTTGAGGAATTGTCCAATTGTCTTGCAAACTCCACCTCCCTCCCCAAGGTTCATTCTTATATGAAGATGCAAAATTAGGAGAAACTCACAGCAAGTCAGGTCATTAACTGATGAAGGCATGAACACAGATGATTTGAGAGCTCTTTAAGAGGCCACTGGATATTGGAAATGAAGGACAAGAGCAGAGTTTATAATGACTTTGGCCTTCTTTGGTACCCAGGTGAGTAACAGTGCCATTAGGAAAAAGTCTTAGGGAAAGATAATATAATTCTGGGTGTATGTCTTTCTATCTCAACTATCCAAAAGTTAGTTTAATTTACTTCTCCATGTATTATAATGATCTCATTGCTGGTTTCCTCACATCTACTCTTGTTCCCTGCTAGATAAAGGGCAGGGAGAATTTTCAAAATCCAAGCCTGGATATTAATCTCTTTTGCTTCAAGCCCTTTAAAGACTTTCAAATGTTTTAAGGAGAAGTAAAAAAAGAATCCTTAACATGAACTTCAATTTCTAGGGGAATACTCTTCCAAAGGCACTACAGAGTTCACCATCATCAAAGAAATAAATTTAGTGACATCAAGGGAAATTATGTAAATAGCAAAATAGCACAGTCTGCCACCTTCTTGCCTGTCAGCCTCAGTCAGCCTACACTTTTCCCCTCTGGTAACTCACTGCCCCTTGGCAATCCCAGGTCCTCAGCACACCCAACTCCCTCTACTCCTGGGGCTTTTAAGCATGCCTTCACTCTGGTGGAGCAACCCAGCCTCCCACATCCCATTTCCCAAGTTAATTTTACTTAGTTTCCTAACATCCCTCACTAGAGCAAATCCTCCTATTAAATCGACTTTGTAATTCTTACCAGATCTGCAGTTCTGTGATGATTCATGTGATTATTTGATTATTAAATGCATTTCTCACTGCACTGTGTGCTCCATGAAGGTAGAGACCATATAAGTTTTAGTTTGCCATTATATTCAGTGTCTTGTGAATGCCTGGTTCATCATAAATCCCTCATATGTATTTATTTCTTAAATAAATGAGTATTTTTTGAGAGCATATATATTTTTGTTAAAATCTATTCTTGCTTGCCTTTGCATGTTTGAGTCCATAAGGATCAGCATTTTTTAAAAAAAAAGATCTTCTCCCTCCTACAGCTCTGCCTTAGTTTCATTTTTATATATCACTGAGATGAATCCCTTCCTTTCTCCTTTGACAATAAATGCTTATGCCAAATATTAGTTGGTAGGATTTTGAATCCTAAACATATTATGTAATGTTTGTGTGTAGTTCCATGGATGGCATTGCTCTCAATTTAGGCAAGATTACTGATAACATTCCTTTGGTTAAGGAATTAATTTTTCTCACTGCAATTTATTTACCCTGGAAATGTCAGAAAACTCACTATTCAGAGGTTTCTTAATCTCTTGCCATTTAAAATGACAATTTATGTGGTAGGAATGGTGGCACAAAGGAATGTCATTTATTTCTGCAAGGTTTATGTAATGGACAGAGTGCAGACAGCAGATAAAGCTGAATATTTGTGCCTGGGATAGAGAATATTTTAATTGCAAATTCACCAGTAGAGGAATTCTTGTCACTACCTTAGAGGAGAATAAATAGATGATCTCCCTCTTACTTCCACATGCATACTTATGAACTTTATCGGAGAATCAGGCTAGACATAACTGTGCTGTTTAACTATTTCTATCCCGGGAAGTGTTTTAGCTAACTCATTAGCTACAATATATCTACTTTGGGGAGATCTCTGTAGAATTTGCTATTGATGATGGCTTTGCTATGTTAGGATGCCCAGTTTGCACTACTGGAAAGTGATTGGAACAGAGAAAATAAACAGTTAGTGCATAAGATTATAAACACTAGCATTTCTCAGGTTTTTGCTGACTGGATTTACAGGTATTCATGTAAGGTTTTTAATTTTCTAGATTGTAGTGCTTATGACATTTCTGGTACTATTCCATACAAAATTAACTTATCGAATGCCCATGAATTATCAGACATTATTTTAACCCTTCAGAAGAGGAAACTGAGGCATAGGGAGGATAACTTGCCTGAGGTCCAACAGCTAGTGAGTGCTGGCACCAGGACTGGATCTCAGCAATCTGGTGTCAGAGTCCATGTCCTTCACCACTATCCAGCATTCGTTCTTGTTTATCATAGATTCATTTGTTTTGTTTTGCATGGATCTCTAAAATTCACCGTGGCTTCAACTCAGATTAAAAACAAGAGTCTTAAGAAAAGTACAATCCAGTTAATGTATCTGCACATATTTACTTTAAAAAACTACTTGAAAGTGCACTGCTTGCTTCCCCTCTCTTTGTCAGTAAACTCCAAAATAGTTGCAACTTGATCTCCCTTCTCATACACTCTTCATCCAATAGGATGTTGATAGTCTCTCCATGAGGATGGGGCTGATGTTGTCTCCCTTTAAGTCTGTGCTTCGGACATGTGCTTACAGTGAAAGTAACCAAGAAGAGGTCATTAAAGATGATGTAACTTCTGCCTGGTCATCCTGAGGTGCCTGATCTTGGAGCCAGTCACTATGCTGTGATGAAGCCCAGACCACGTGAAGAGGACACATGCTGTTGTTCTGGTCTTCAACATCAGATGAGATTTCAGCCAACAGACAGCATCAGCCACCAGACATGTAGGTTAATACCACTACAGATGATTCCTGTCCCCAGTTTTTCAGTCTTTCCAGCTGAGACCTCAGCCATTGAAGATCAGAAACAAATTATCCCTTTTGTTCTCTGTCTGAATTCCGGACTTAAAAGGTCTGGAGGATAATAAAGTCATTTATGCCACTAAGATTTTAGGTTGGTTTGTTCCTCAGCATTAAATAACTGGAACAATAAAATAGGGCTAATATCTCTCGCTTTTTATAAGGCATATAATTAATTAATATTTGAATTAGTAGTGTAATTAGAATTTTTCATTATAGTTAAATCCTAGATGAACTTTAAAATCACTTTAAATCAAGAGCATCTAATTTTTAAAAAAGAGTGAGAATTTAGGGGCATCTGGGTGGCTCAGTCGGTTAAGCGTCTGCCTTGGCCTCAGGTCATGATCCCAGGGTCCTGGGATGGAGGCCCGCATCAGGCTCCCTGCTCAGCGGGAAGCCTGCTTCTCCCTCTCCCACTACCCCCCTGCTTGTGTTCCCTCTCTCGCTGTCTCTCTCTCTGTCAAATAAATAAAAAAGAAGAAGAAGAAGAAGAAGAAAGAGTGAGAATTTAAATTTGAATTTTAGGGAAAAGTTTTTTACTTTTGCTATATTAATTACTTAGGTATTTTTTTGTATTATCTCTTCTTAAATGTTTTGTGCCTCATTTTCTTTCTCTTTCAAATTCTTAGCTGCTAAAATCATGTTTTTTTATTATGATGAATACTCATAAACTTTTGCAGAGTACACTTTCTCGCATGGCCATGCAAGTATATTTGAATGATGAAGGCTTAACCATGTGCTCTGATATGCCTACCAAACTCTAGTATGAAGAAGTACATTCAAGGTCACTGGCATCTAAGATTGAAACTAATTTTAGTATATGTGCTGCCGAAGCGAGCACGATTGAAACTAATTTTATTTCAAATATTATCACTGGAAACTGCACTTCAATGAGGTATTTATTTTTCCAGCAATTTGAAGTATTCAATAGTAAATATTCTGGGACTGTGGAAGAGCAGTATCAAAGGAAATTGTCTGAGTGATTTTCAACTAAAAAAAAAAATAATGAGAGTAGTGTGTGTGCGTGTGTGTGTGTTTTGAGATTGAATCTTCTTAAGCAGAGTATCTTAATCTAAGACTGTCCATGACTTAAAATATTGGAATAATTCAAGTTTACTGGAACTAAGTTTTAGTGCAATTTGTAAGGTTTTACTTGAATATGTTAAGTACCTGATTAAGATACATGAATATTTTATTTTGATATTCTTTAAGGATGCTAAAGTTTTTCAGTGTGTTGACAATTTTATGTGATATATTCATATGCTTTGATCTCTTAAATATATAAATCTCTTGACATTTTTTAAAATGTGAGGTTTAAAAAAGAAAACAATCACAAATATATTTAAATAGCTGTAATAATTTTTTTCATCTCATCACTACAAAATGGCAGACATCACATATTCTAAACAAAAGCTAGCAAGAGAATGGAAAGTGGAAGTGAGAAATGTTAATTAGTGCATGTGTTCAGGTAGAAATAAATGGGTATATTAATTAAAAATCAACAACAATATAAAACAAGTAGTAATAGTTTTTTGGGGGGTTTCCTTTCTTTATTTAAATTCAATTAATTAACATATAGTGTATTATTAGTTTCAGAGGTAGAGTTCAGTGATTTATCAGTTGCAAAGAACACCCAGTGCTCATTCCTTCATGTGCCCATCACCCAGTTACCCCATTCCCCCCAATCCACCTCCCCTCCAGCAACCCTCAGTTTCTTTCCTATGCTTAAGAGTCTCTTATGGTTTGTCTCCTTCTCTGATTTCATCTTGTTTTATTCTTCCCAGGTTTTTTTTACTAACCAGAATCATGCTGTATGTATTATTCTTTGATGTGCTTGTTGGAGATGTTCTCAGCCTAGCACACTCCTTTTATCCATTCTATATTCCATAGAAATAGTGTCACTGTTTGGGTTGCTTCATTCTGCTGTTATAATTATGCCCACTTTTGTGCATAAACTTGAGCACAGGGGCTGGAATTTGAGGGAAAGAGTGCCAGTTTGAGCCCTTGGCAATCTGAGGTGAAGGCGTGTTGACTTGGCATTGAGCAGGTGGCAGGCCATGCATGCTGACTCAAGCAGAAGGGCAGCTGAACTGTGAATTTGGGACCCACAGGCTGATGGCATCATGTGTGACAGGGACATGGCTGGTTTTGCTTTTAACGTTTGTTTTTCTGGGAAAGTCTATCTCTCCTTCTATTCTAAATGAAAGCCTTGCTGGATAGAGTATTCTTGGCTGTAGATTTTTTCCTTTTGGCAGTTGGAATTGATCATGCTGCTCTCTTCTGGCCTGTGGAGTTTCTGCTGAAAAATCCACTGATAGCTGTATGGGTTTCCCTTGTGTGTCACTGCTTTCCTTTTTCTTGCTGCTTTTAAAATTCTTTATCACTACTTTTGGCCATCTTATTTACTTTGTGTCTTGGTGCAGACCTCTTTGGGTTGGTTGTGTTGGGGGCTCTCTGTGCTTCCTGGATCTGGATTTCTCTTTCCTTCCCCAGATTCAGGAAGTTTTTAGCTACTATTTCTTCAGACAAATCTTCTGCCCCCTTTTCTCTCTCTTCTTCTTCTGGGATCCCTATCATGTGACTATTATGCTTGACAGTATCACTGAGTTCCCTGGGTCTATTCTCAGTTTGCATATTTTTCCCCCTCTCATCTGCTCAGCTTGATTACTTCCCATTACTTGTCCTCCAGGTGGCTAATCTGTTCTTCTACTTCCTCTTGTTTGCCATTTATTCCAGGTGGTCTGTTTTTATTTCCATTTAGTGAGTCCAATAGCTCTAATTGGTTCTTTTTTATGTCTTCTATCTCTTGGTGGAGGGTTTCATGGAGGTTCTGCACTCTTTTCTCAAGTCCAATAAGTACCTTTATGAGCATTACTTTAAATTCTCTATCAGACATATTACTTATCTCCATTTTGCTTAAGTCTCCTGCTCTGATTTTGTTCCACTCTTTCATTTGGGACATATTCCTTTGTCTCCTCATTCTGTCTATTGCTGTATCTGTTTCTCTGTGTTAGGAAAGTCAGCTACGTCTCCTGCACTTGAAAGTAGTGGCTTTGTGAAGAAGAGATCCTGCAGTGCAATGTCTCCTTTTCACCAGAAAATGGTGCTTCCGGGGGTGTCTCCTATGTGTGTTGCTACAGGCATGTCCTACCATTGTGGCTGGGATGTGTTTGCTGTCAGTCCAGCCTGCAATGGCTCTCTGCCTGTTGTGGGCAGAGTCTGATGCCAGTGGTGTTAGTGGGCCAGTCTGAGGCTGCCTTGGGCTTGAGTTGAGTCAGAGCAGGTGTTTGCCAGAGATGAAGTAGCACCAAACTGCAGGCACTTTCCCTGTGTTGTCCCCTGAGAAGCTTTTGTTGGTGGTTGGGGCCTGCAGTCAGACCAGCTGCCTGCCTCCAGCCCACTGCTGGGGTCACAGTCAGACTGGTGTGTGGTTATCTTCCCCTCTCTCTGGAGCAGGACACACTTTGGAGTGGTGCTGGCCCTTGTCTGGGCTGCACGCACTTTGCCAGGCTTGTGGCACCACTTTGATGGGATCTTGCTAAGAGTGATCAGAGGGGGTGGATCTGCTTTGCTGTGGCCTCTTGTCTATTCTGGGCTGTGGAGAGTCTGTTCTGCCAGTTTTCCAGCTGCTTTCTGGGTTATTTATGCCAATGTGGGTGTTCTCTAGGCGGCCACTCAGCAAGAGGTGAGCCCAGGCTCCTCCTACTCCGCCATCTTCCCAGCAGCCTCCACAAGGAGTAATAGTTTTAAGAGAAGTAGAAAATAGTATGTTTTCAACACTTTATTTTTTATTTATTTATTTTTTAAAAGATTTTTATTTATTTATTTGACAGAGAGAGAGATAGTGAGAGCAGGAACACAAACAGGGGGAGTGGGAGAGGGAGAAGCAGGCTTCCTGCCGAGCAGGGAGCCCAATGCGGGACTCGATCCCAGGACCCTGGGATCATGACCTGAGCCGAAGGCAGACGCTTAACGACTGAACCACCCAGGCGCCCTGTTTTCAACACTTTAGTTAAACAAAGGGTACTAAACATTTACTTTGAACCAGTGATTGGGATAAGCTTTGGGGACTCAAAGAGACCCTTACCCTCAAAAAATTGAAGTTCTGGAACAGGTACATTTGACATAAATGTAATAATGACAATGATAATGACATAATGATATAATGACAATGTAATGTGTAAGTCCATAGGTATTAAGTACATTGGTGGGCACAAAGTCCATAGAAACAAAGGTTCTCTGTATGGGGATCTCCCAAACAGTTCTGGAGGAAGAGGATCCTTGACGAAAATGTTGAAGGTTAAATTAGAAGAGGATGGAAGAAAGAACATTCTGGAAAGAAGAAGCCACATGAAATATAGTACTGACAGAATTATTTATGGAGGAACTAAAAACAATTTAGCATGGCTGGAGCATAAAATATGAATCAGGCTGCACTGAGTGACAGTTTTGAACCATATCAAGCAAGATCTTGTATACCATAAGGAGCTATGTCTTCTTGTACAGCATGAGGAATGAAGAGACATTAAAGAGTTCATGAGAAGGGAAGTGATAGGATCAGATTTTATTCAGTTGTTCTGGGTAGGTCACTGAAGCTTTGTAGAAACTGGTTATAAATGAGAGATTTCTTTCAGTAAGCAAAGTCAGAGACCAAGCATCTAACTAGAGCAAGGAAGGCCAGAGGAGATCATGTATTCAAGAAATTCAAGAAATTTTGATTTGGTAAAGCTATCAATGTTTGGTTGAAAACCTAGCAGATGGGGAATGAAAAAGAAGTAAAGAACAGCTTTCTGTCGTAAAACTTAAATTACAAAAATGAAGCACAGCAGGACTTATTTATGATGAGGCTGAAGCCATTTAAGACAAGGTCTCATGTGCCATGTAAACTATAAAGCTTAAATTGATTTTCAATGATGTCACTCACTGAGGTAGAGAACATAGGACGAAGATCAATTTTGGGAAATAATTTTGTTGTTAGCAATGATAAATTAGCAATTGTAAGATCATATTTTGAGCTTTTGGGCAAGGTTCTTGTGTAATAAAATGAGAAAAGTCACATATGCACCAAAGTTCAGGGAAGAAGAAACCAGGATTGGATATTCCAATTTTTGGAATAGTCAACATGAAAATTTTAGTAAAAGTCATTAGACTACTCATAGAAAGTGAATACAAAGCAAAAAGAAATGGTACCAATGGAGACTTTAGAGAATTCCAATTGTTAAACTCACTGATGTACTGGTAAATGTTTAACAGACTCTCTTAAAAAAATGCTTGTCTATAAGTACATAAGATTATTCTAAATTTTACTAAAAAGGATGTGTAACAAAGTTTTTAAATAACAATAAGATATACAATACTCATTACTAAAAATTATTTAGAGTCAACCCATTCTCAGAGAATACTTTTGTTGATTTTTGCTGAACTCTTTGTATCCATAGCTAATCTGTGTTAGCAACTGATGAATGATTATAGTTGCTACATTAATGTTCGTTGATATTCTCCTGAATTGGTAAATTGAAAGTGGAACAATGAAGATGTATCTTAGAACTTCACTTGTGTCAATAATGTGAAACTTCTTTGCTGAATCAGAAAGTAATTTTTGAATATAGTAAAAATATTTTCTCATTTTTTGTGCTATTTAATGTGATGCTACACTTTTTAATATAATATTATTAACATTTTCTCTAACACTTTTGTAAGTCTAGAAAATAAAGAAAATAATCAAGACTTAATTTATAGTGCTTGCTGATTTCCATGGTTTAAGTACTCCTATCATGGTCAACTTCAAGCTCCCAACATAGTGTCAATTAATGCAGAGCTTGGGAAAGATACGCAGTAGCACATTAAACATACAGATAAAATGCATGTAAATAACCCACAGAGCAAAATGTAGTAAAATAATTAGGAAGTAATGAATTGTGAGAACTTACTACATTTGTTTTTAATGCTGAAATATCCAACTGAGAAGTTAGAGGAAAGAATTCACAAAAGACCACCTTCACCTCTGACACTAATTGTAAGTTTGGGAGGTTCAATTACTTGCAAGAAAGACTAAGAGAACTCACTAACAGCTGTTATACTTGCAGTTATGGTTTATTACAGGGAGCAGATACAGAGTAAGTCAGCTAAGAGAAGAAATGTATATGGCAACATCTGGAAGAATAACCTATGTGGAGCTTCCAGTTGTCCTCTTCTCATGGAGTCATCACAACCTTCTTCTCCCAGCATTGATGTATGACCGGTACGTACATAGGGAGTAGGGTCAACAGGAAAGTTCTACTGAGCTTGGATATCCACAGTCCTTATAGGCGTTCTATCTAGTAGAAATGGCTGACTGCAGAAGGGACTGATCCTAGTTTTCAGCCCCTCAGGAGGTCAAGATGGGTGATCCAAAGCCCTCACTGTACATCACATTATTGATGTGACTCAGAACATACAGGTTAAATCACATTGGTGTGACTCCGAGCCCCTACCCTAAATCATATTGCCCCAAGGCAAATGGAGACATTCCTCTCAGGCATGACATTCCAAGGGCTTAGTTACCTTCCAGAAGCAAAGGGCAAAAACTAGACCTTTTTGAACAAGGTTAATTTCTTTATACACAAATATAATTTATTTAATTATAAGTTTAGATAACTTAACCTTTAATAATGGCTATGTTTAACATCTGGCTTTCAAAATTCTGGAAAATTTTACCACAGCTCTTGTGAACTATTATAAATTGCTTCCAGCATGGCACTAGTTAAAATGGAAACAGAGAAGAGAGATCCATGAAAGGAACAGGGATATAAAACAATACAATTGGAGAATATATTTGCAGGAAAAAAAATTTAGAAGAGGAGATGTGATGCTTAAAAAGAACAAAATGATCAATAGTTAAGTCCAATAAATAAGGTCTCAAAACTGTCTTTTCTTCACAAATAATATGTTTTGCCGATCAAAGGACAAAAAGTTTATGCAAGATTGTTATAGTGAAGGAGTGGTAGGAATAAACTGGATATAAAGATTGCTTGCTTTTTATTTAATTTTCATGGGAAAAGTTTAATAACTTGGGCATAGGATGTATAAGAAAATCTAATGTAAATTTGACAGACGAAATATATTGTAATCCTGATTTTAAGAACTGTCCCAATGTAACTTACAAAGATCATAAACAACCAGATGGAGATAGTAATATTTAACTCCTTATGTAAAAACATATTAAGAGATAACCTATGTAATTTAAGTGGTCAAAACAGCTGCCAATACCCACATCCCTGTCCTCCATGGTGAGAAATTCTTCTATCAGGTGTTTATTCTTCTAGCATTCTAAGCAGAAGAGATTTTTAAAAAGAGAACTTTGTCATTTGTTTTTCTCTTTAAAGTCGGTCCTTGTTATGGGACTAAATCAACCTTTATGATGTTGACCCACAGAAGTAGAAACTATAGAAAAGTAAGGTGCTAATTAAAAGAAATAGTGCCCCTGAAGGAAAAGAAAGAAAGGCACACTAAAATCAAAGTGTATTAAATGGTCTAATAAAGGATAATGGGAGACTTCATTTGTATACCATTTGTATATATGACATTATATTTTCATCATACAAAAGATAAATGTATCATACATAAGATTTTTCCTCCATTGATTCTTGTCAAAAACCAATGAACTCCCATGCTTTTCATGTTTTGGTCTTTATTGTACTTTATGTTTTTCAACAAAATGAGTTGTAAAATAGTTTGACAATTAAAAGTGCCATTTGTATTATTTATTAACAGAAATATGACCTATGGAGCCATGCAGAGTAGGGTTCACAAGAGATTAAGCTTGAACTGGTGAATTACTTAATTTTGGGTATTTGATACCTCAATATACAATGAAGATATTAGCATTTGTATTATAGCACTCAATATAATAATGCGCACAAAAGCATTTTAACATTATTTTGACAGGTACATGGCAGTTATGTGAATAAATTAATGTAGAATATTATCTAGCTTTTCTATAATAATTCATTTTGGTTTCTCTGTTAGTGATTCTTCCTTCTTTCCTGATATGACAACTGAGACACAGCTTTTTTCCATATAATTATCAAGGAATATCTGCATGTGTACAGATGTAAACTTAGCTAAAATCCTCTTTTGTAGAGTGTAGTACAGGGTCTTGCATATTTGTTTATGTCCAAAGGTTTTCTTGGTAGCAACTCTGCTAATTATCTCTACCGTAAATTGATATTTAAGAGGTGAGTATGTTCATTAAAGATAACGACACTGCTGTGTATCCTATTTACAGTCCCAACATTGTCTAATATATGTTTAAGCATTTGCTCAATTAGTATTTGATTTATTAAGATGGCATAGTATTTTATAATTAATATTTGGGGTAAAAATCTATTCTATTGCTAAATTGCATGGAATGTGGCATAATGATGAATGAGGCCTCAAGTCCGGCTTGGCCCTTTAGTAGCCATACGACCTAGTCTACTTACTCAGGCTCTCTGGGTCATGTTTCCTTATCTTTAAAATAGGGTAATACCTATTTCATGCAGCTCTAAAGATTTATAAGAAGTTTTACATAAAAAGCTTAGCACAGCTCCTGACTTAAGTTAGCTCTCAATAAATATTAATTCTCTCCTGACCCATCATTCTCTAGAAGTTGAATTATATGCACATATTATAGGCAAAGTAATTAATAGCTGGTGCTGCTAACATCTTAAAAGTGTTAGTTACAAGGACGTCTTATATTCTATAAATGCCAGAGGATAACAACATCTTTAAGGCAAATGTGCTGAAAATAACTTGTGACAGCATCTTACTACCAGCAAATAAATTATAATAGTAGTAATTTTCCCATGAAATTGGAAACCTTTTCATAAGAGAACAGTTCTTTTATCTTTAACTTCATAAATCACAGTATATAATGTGCTCTCAACTTGAAAATAAAGATGTACTTTGGTAGATGCTGAAATTTATAACGTTGTTACCTGCAGCACTAGAAAAAATTCCGCTTTAAGGAAATCTGACTGCAGTTTTTTCAGTGAGACTGACTACTTTTGCCTACATAAAAAAAAAATGTGAAAATTATGTTATGAAATCTCTCTGCTATTTGGTTTTCAAGGTACTTTCTGACTTCAACTGATTATTGGTGATGTCAATAGTGTTTTACTGTCTGTACATGGCATGCTTCTAAATAATTGAATAGTCCTTATGCTGTTTTTGTTCATACCATTATTTCAAATAACTAGATTCCATACATGTCACTGATGCCAGAAGCTCATTTTGTTCTCCTGAGAATAAAATGTGCCATTGCATTCCACAGATTAAAAGGACTCTTTACTCTGGATGGACCTCTGACAGACTGCTTGTAATATTGGTCATGAATAGGGATTTTTATTTTTATTTTATTTTTTTATTTTTTTAAAGATTTTATTTATTTATTTGAGAGAGAAAGACAGAGGGAGCAAGCAGGGGGAGGGGCAAAGGGAGAGGGTGAGAGGGAATCCCAAACAGACTCCATGGGGAGCAGGGATCCTGATGCAGGGCTCGATCTCAGGACCCTGAGATGATGACCTGAGCCAAAGTCAGATACTTAACTGACTGAGCCACCCATGTGACCCATGAATAGGGATTTTTAAATGATGATTTAGGAAAATACATACAACTTGAATATATTTTGAATTTTATATTTTTTCTATTTTCCATTTTTTGGGATAACTTAAAAATAATGCTATTTGCCTGAAAGTATATTAATGAGCATTTTTAATTTGGTAGTAATATCTTTCATATTTTAGATTATTCTATATGGTTTTGTGTCCTTATGTATTTGTTTATATAACTGTCTCTATTAAAACATGTCCCTTCTTACTCAACAATTTTATAAGAGAATTATGTTATTTATTCACAATGAATATTATAGAATCTAATTTTTTTCTGATCCTAAATCCATGGCATTTAGTCAGTGGTATACAAGTGCCCTTGTATATTATTTTTTTCTCAGAATAAACTTTTGTTGTACAACTGGGAAACATATTTCAAATTCAGTTTAATTCTATTTCTCCAAAAAAAGAAGTATTTTCTGAATATACAAATAAAGGAGCAGCCATGGAAGTACATCACTCAGATCCCCTATAAGGGAAACTGATACGGTGACCTTGGATGGAATGATAGTCAGCTATTGTCCCTTTAGAACCACTACTGCATTTACACAGAAACCATGTTTCCCCAGGCTGCTCCTAGCCAATAACTGAGCATAGTACCAGTGTTGGCCCATTTTTACTCAATGCAGTATCTCTCTAATGGGTAACTTTTACTTAGGGGTTCTGGCTGATGCTTTTATTTTTTTAATAAGTATACTACAGTATAAGGCTATTCTTACCCAGTTCTTATTTCCCTCTCTATTTTTATATCTCTCAGATCTGAATCATGGTATAAAGACTCTGCCTACTCCAGCTCCCATCCCTTTATTCTTCACAAATATTTGCCCCAATAAATTTCTTGTATCTTAGCATCCATTTTTCAGAGGACCCAAATAGATACAGGTAGGGCCAGGAGTGGTCCAAGGAAACAGGCAGTAAGATGGGGTTTTGGCTAATGGCAAAGGAGCCTATACTGAGTGCAATACGAGGGCACAATAGTCCCTAGTTCAAGGTGGTAGCCCAACTGCTGAATATTTCCCCAGTGTAAGCTTGGTAAATAATCTGGTAGAGAGAAAAACCACCCTAAGGCCAAAGGAGTTCCCTCAAGTGTTGTGCCTCTCCTGGTTGCAGGCCAATATGTAATATTAAACTTCAGCATATACCAGCTGGGGACCTGCTGGGACTGATAAGGAAATAAAGAAATTACATATCAAGATATGCACAAGAATTATTTAGCATGTACCATCAGGAGCCAGAGGAATATTCCTGGGATTGGATTTTGAGGGTGCCTGATCAGAACATAAGATCAGAATGTGTTGAATGTGTTGAATTACGGGAATTTTCTTAGAACATAGGATTTAACAACCCATCAAGGACTTCAGGGATTGAGGCAAACTCACTGTTAGGATGATAGCCAAAGCTGAATGCAGGAGAAGAAGCACTGAGCAACTAAGTAGACAAAATAACTCAACCAGTTGACTTTAGCCAGTGTTCATAATAGGCCACTCTGGATCTTGCATCATGAGCACATGAATGAAGTGGCCAATGATGGGTGATAAAGAGGCCACACATAGGTTCAATATAATGGGCTCCCACTCACCAAAGTCAATCAAGGCATAAATGACTGAGGGTACAATTTGCTAGCAATGGATGCTAATGCTGAACCCCCAATTGGGTACTTTTCCATGAGGCAAGAAACAAACTCTTCTGTCACAATTCTACCACTTCCATCCTAGAATGCCAGTGGTTTGTCCTGATAAGAATAGATACCTATTCTAGTATATGTTTGACTTTCCTGCCTACACAGTCTTAGCCAGCAACAGTCTGGGAGATTACAAAATGCCTTACTTACAGACATGGAATCCCATTGCTTATTATATGATCTGCAGACTCACTTTACAGTGAAAGAATCGTAAGAGTGCAACCTATGACCTGGGAAAATGGGCTTTGCTGATCCAATCACAAATCACACTATACAGAAGCAGTCAGTCTCATAGATTACTGGATGACACAGCTGAAACATTATTGTGGAGGCAATATGAAAGGGTGCCAGACTTCAGGAGGTAGGACATATAGTAAAAATCAAAAAAGTTTGAATGTGTTTGGTGGCCCTATTTAAAAGAATTTGTAGATCCTGGAGTCAAAGGATGCACTATGGTCTGAATATTTGTGTCTACCAACATTCATAAGTTGAAATCTTAAGCTTCCAGTGTGATATTACTAGGAGGTAGGGACTTTGGGAGGTGCTTAGGTCATGAGGGTGGAGTCCCATGAATGAAATTAGTGCCTTATAAAAGGGGACTTCAGAGAGATCCCTAGTCCCTTCCACCATGTGAGGATAAAATGAGAAGTATACATTCTGGCAGAGGTGCTTCACCAGACCATGCTGGCACCATGATCTTAGACTTCTAGCCTCCAGAACTGTAAGCAATAAATTTCTGCTGTTTATAAGCTACTCAGTCTGTGGTATTTTGTTGTAGCAGCCCGAACAAACTAAAATGGGATGGAAGTAAGAGTAGTCCTACTAATTATTGCTCCCAGACTCACTGGGGGACCTGATGTTCCCTATCCCCCAAACCTAATAGCTCTGAAGGTGGGAAGTCCCAATTCTCAAACAGGGAACACAGAAAGACAGGTGACACCTCAAGAGAATCATTGAATTTTAAGTTAGAACTGCTGCTAGACCACTTTGGACTCCTTGTGTTTGGGGAAATGGAATCACCATGTTGGCAAGAGTAGTTGACTCTGATCAACAGGAGGAGATAGGGCTGTTTGCACACAATGGGGCCAGAGAAGAATACATGTGGAAGCCAGGTGATCCGCTTGGATACTCTCTCACCTAATTTACAGAGAATGGAGACATTCAACAACGTGTACTGAGAAATGTGTGGTTTTCAAGGGTTCAGACCCCTCAGGAATGAAAGATTGTGTCACACCATCAAATAATCCATCAGGACTTGCTGGAGTGATGGTAGAGAGTAAAGGAAGTTTAGCATAGCTAGCAGATAAAGGAGAGGACAAGTATTAGCTTCATTCCCAAGATCAACTGCAATGACAGAGGTCATTCATTTCCCTAACCTCCCCTTCTACACTTTCTCTCAGGAAAAGAAACCAATGAGAACCCTGAAGGAATGGCTTTCCAGTCCTAAAAGGAAAATTAGGTCTTTACAGTGGAGCCACACAGATTTCTTTTAAAGAGAATCTGCTGCTGTGGTCATAGTTGATCAACAACTCAGCTCCCACTCTTTGATCCATCATTGTATTTACACTGAGGCCACAATTTCCTTGGGCTGCAATGTAATGAAGCATGGCAGTATATTAGTGCCAGACCCTTGCTGCCAGGTGAGAGATTTCTTAACGGGGAAATTTGCTTTGGGATCCCTCATCAGCCTGGCCAGAACATGTTGCAATAAGGCCCTTTCTATTCAATCATCATTTTCTTCTCTGCTTTTACAAATGAAGATCTGCACTGTGCTTTGAAGCCTCTCTCTGTCTACTCCTGCTACCTTTATCTTTATATTTCATAAGTGGTTTCCAAATAAATTTCCTGCAAATCAAATCCCGTCTTGGCCTCTGCTTCTTGGAGGATTCCAACTGACACAGAGGTCATCAGTACCACTATGTGCTACTTTTGTTTATTATATTTTTCTATGTACTGCAGAATAGTAAAATGTGTTGTTTACATGTCTGTATCCCTACTGGGCAAGGAGGTTTTAGGCTATCTGGTAATTAGGGATGGGCCTAACATAAAATCTAACATATACTATGTGAGTAATACATGTTTTTTGGATAGAGTTTTATTAAATTTATGTTCTTCACATCGCATGTCTATATCAAATTTAGCATTTATCATATTATATAATTATTGATTAGTCTCTCTCCAATCACACTACTAAGCTGTGAGCCATTCAGAGTAAAGATAATGCTCATTCATCTTTGTATTCTCAGTACATAAAGCCACATTGTAGAAGCTAAATAAATGCTTAAAAAAGCTAATTTTACTTATTTTAAATGTTAATAACCCATATGAAATAACATAAAATAATAGCATAAATTAATGATAAAGTCATTATTTCATAATACTTGGGTATTTATCAAATATAAAAAGCAAATAAAAAACCCAAAAAACAAGTAACCCAACTTAAAAATGTGCAGAAGACATGAACAGACATTTCTCCAAAGAAGACATACAGATGGCCAACAGACACATGAAAAGATGCTCAACATCACTCATCATCAGGGAAGTGCAAATCAAAACTACAATGAGATATCACCTCACAACAGTCAGAATGGCTAAAATAAAAAACATGAGAAACAAAAGGCATCAGCAAGGATGTGGAGAAAAAGAAACCCTTGTGCACTGTTGGTGGGAATGTAAACTGGTGCAGCCACTGTGAAAAACAGTATGGAGGGTCCTCAAAAAGTTAAAAATAGAACTACCATATAATCCAAGAATCACACTACTGGGTATGTACCCCAAAAATACAAAAACACTAAATAAAAGGGATACATGTACCCCTATTTTCACTGCAGCATTATTTACAATTGCCAAACTATGGAAGCAGCCCAAGTGCCCATTGATAGATGAATGAATAAAGAAGAAGTGTGTACACACACACACACACACACACACACACACACACACTGAAATATTATTCAGTCATGAAAAAGAATGAAATCTTGTCATTTGGAACAACAGGATGGAGCTAGAGAGTATAATGCTAAGCAAAACAAGTCAGTCAGAGAGACAAATACCATATGATTTCACTCATATTGAAATTTAAGAAACAAAATAAATGAACAAAGAAAAAAAAAGAGAGAGAGAGAGAGAAACAAACCAAGAAACAGATTCTTAAATATAGAGAACAAACTGATGGTTACCAGAGGGGAGACGGGTGGGGATGGGTTAAATAGGTGATGGGAATTAAGAGTACACCTATCATTATGAGCACTGAATAATGTATAGAATTGTTGAATCACTATATTATACACCTGAAACTAATATAACACTGTATGTTAACCATACTGGAATCAAAATAAAAAACAATAAAAAACTGCAAGATTTTAGAATGTATTAAGTTGCATCTCCTGACATTTTAGGAAAAAAAATCATGAGAAGATAAAAAGCAAAGATCCCTAATTGATTAAAATAAGAATAAAAGTACAATGGTGGTTCTTAAAAGGTTACCTCTGGTCACTGGATGCTCTTGAGGGTTGCTTTAGGTAAAATAAATAATTTCTTTATTGATTTAATTCATTCATCATATCCATATTGAGCATCTCTTAAGTGTTAACCACTAAATTAGACACCATAATATTTTCTCATAGTAGAATATAATTATATATAATGGGCCACATTTAAACATTTTTCTTTATTGATACTTATTTTATTATGTATTATTTATTGCAGCTTTTTAATAATTATTAATATACATTGATATATATTTTTAAAAGACAATTTCATAGATGTTAACTTTACATATTAATATTTATTTTATTTATTCTCTTAATATTTATATTATTTATTCTCTTTCTCTATTGGTTTCTCTTCTCAAACAAACACAAAAAGCAACAACAATAAAACAAAGAAACTAAAAAATTAAAAGGTCATAGCGCCCTTAAATAAGGACAAAGTATTTTCTTTGATTCTCTCTAACAAATTACAACCTTATTGTTGTTCTTGCTGTCACAATTAAGTGTTTTACCTTACTGGCCTTAACTTCTTATACTTCCTTACTGATAAACTATCAATTGGGCAGCCATTATTCCACAGAAGCTACTCTTTCAAAGATTAAAAACAGCTGCTGGTAATTCCCAAGAGTGTTTAAAATTTCCTACCATGAGACTCTGTGACACAGGAACATGTGATCTATGAAGTGGGAGGAGGAATATAATTGACTAGAGAGTGTCTCAAAATGAAGTAAAACATTTGAGAATAAAATAGATCAGGTTAAAGAACCTAGAAAATGAAAAAAAAAAAAAAGCTAGGAAATGATTAAATTAGAGGAGGCAACAATAGAAGTTAAGCTCTAACATCAGTGTGGTAAACCCAATTCAGTTCTTATTAGCCATCAATTTGAACAATAAATAAATAGTAAAAACTTTTTTAAAAAGAGCCATCTCTGTGAGCAGGGTGTATTTAGCAGCACCATATAGTAACAGCAAAAGCACCAGGTGTTATCCAAATACTATCTTTTCACTACCTAGATTGGAAATATCTCAGCTTTGCCTTTTGTCATTTTCATCACCCCCCATTAAATTCAATACCTCTTTGTGGGACATAGCTTGTTATCTTCCTAACCAGTCTTTTTGATTCCAGATTTTTCTTCATCTAATACATTTTCAACCATGTCATACAAGCTGACTTTCTAAATCTGATTATATTATTCCTCCTCTCAAAAGTGTGCAGTATTTTGTTTTGTTTTTTCCTTGGGGGTAAAAATATCCAAATTCCTTAATACAGCATTCAAGAGTTTTATAATTTGTTTTCAACCTGCATTTTCACCTTGACCTCAGGTCATATTTCTCAATATTTTACATGTTGAGCTTGCTGTTTTGCCCCAAATTCTCATTCCTTCTCACTGTGGCTTAATCTATTCTATCTGAACTGTCCTTCTTTTTCTCTGATTGTTGAGTGATATATCACTTATCCTTCAATCACAGCTAGAATGTAGTTCCTCTGTGAAGACTATCTAGATTGAATGCCACCAAGTCTAACTAACTGCCCTCTTGTAACACAAGTACTGGTAGATGTTCTCAGTACCCCCAGAAGATGGTTCAAACCTAGGCTAAATGGTTACGTTTGAATCCCTTTTCCTAGCTCAGTGCCTGATAGAATTAACAATCAACAAATACGTATTAAACTTTATTGAATAGGTAGGTCTTTGTCTCGTGAGACTGTGGTTATCAACATCTGAATATAGGTTTAGTAAATGTATAGCTCTGATTTTTGTGAAACTCAAGCTGAAGATTGGGTTAAGGGCATGGTTAGACCCACCAGAGAGGTCAGATCATTCTGTGGGGTAGGCTAACATATAAATGAAGTCTCAAGGTTGGATCTAGTGGACAAGGCAGAGCAGGGTCACATTTGTTTCTGGAAGGTTTTTGAGCAATTATGTTTTCTCTTTATACAAAGAAGTTGGCCCAAACATGCCATGAAGTGCCTACAGATATATACAGATTGGGAATGATAGAAACACAGATACTATGATTCTCATAAGGTCCAGAAAAAAGGGTCATTTCAAGAATCTTGGAGTCAAATAAATGCATGGAATGGGATCCAGAAATGATTATTTTAGTCAGCAGTGAGGGTTGTAATAAAAGGAATGATTTGGTATAAGTAAAAAATGGCTCTTTCTTAGACAGGATTCAGTCAGGAAAAAAAAAAAAAGTTTTAACTGCATCTGTCCTGTATTCCCTAGGGCTTTATGTGTCCTGCTGTCCTCTGGGGTTACTTAAGGGAGCCATGACAAATTCTAATGAATCATACATAATGAAAACTAAGAAAACATTCTGTATGTTTGGAATAAGAGCTTTCTTCCTTTCTCCTGACCAGAAAAGTTAACCATTTCAAAACACTTTAAATGATTAGCATGATTTTCTAAATGATTTTTATTTAGTCTTTATAAAAATAATACAATCAACTTTTTCTTAAAGATAAGAAGATAAATGAGCACAGTATAAACTCATTTAATTTTAGAGAATAGAGTAACTTTAGAAATGGTAAGTTTAACCCTCTCATTTTACAGTTATGAAAATTTTGCTAACTAGGGAAGATGTTTCCCCTGGACAGCTAGTGTCAGAGATGGGTCTGGAACTTTTGTTCTCTTTTCCATAACATAATTACATCAATTTTATTATTATCTAATGCAGGAGTTGGCAAACTATGGCCCATGGGCCAAATCTGGCTTGCTGCCTGATTTGGTAAAGTTTGCTCGAACCTAGCTATGCTCATGTGTTTACATATTGTCTGTGGGTGTTTCCATGTGACCACAGCAGAATTAAGTAGTTACACAGAGACCATATAGCCCTTGGAACCTAAAATATTTACTATCTGACTCTTTACAGAGAAAATTTGCCAACCTCTCATCTAAACCTTTTGTGAGAACCTTACATGCTTTCCTCATTCCTCTCCCAGTTTATTTTCCTTGCAACTACCCACTCTCCAGCAGCATCCACACTCTGCTATGGGACATGCACATGGGAAAGAAACAGAGACCTTTATACTCCAGCAAAGATTGCCCACTTTTTATCCCAAACTAAATTTTCCTAAAGGAGATCATTTGAATGCCTTGTTAAGGAGCCATTAAGAAACTTAATAGGCATTCTAAGTTGGACAATGGGTACACATTGTAGACATCATCACTATTGGCCCTAGTATACACAAGCAGTGATAATAATTGATAATTTAGAGGTCTGCTGCAAGAACTGGCTTCAAAGGTTTTGTCAAAGGTCTGCAAACAAAGGCATAAATATTTAAGATTAGATAATTTTGTATTTCTTTGGATAATTTTGTATTAATGTCTTTTTGAATTGTTTTTGTGATGACAATTTCCAACCACTATTCTCTCTGTGATGAGAATTTTGCCTGAGAGTCACTTCCTGAAGATCCATTCACCATCTGAATTGATAATGGTGAACACACTGGCTAAGAAACCAAAATAATGGTATCACTAGCTCCCCCTTCCCCCCCCCAGAAGTAATGCTTGAATGGGTACTTTGAAAGAACAGAGTAATACTCATAGTGAACTTTCATCTGGATAAGAAATGAGAGACTAAAATGAAATATGATGTTCAGATAGCAAGAAATGTGGTAATGAAGGTAAGCTTCTCAGATTGTAGAGATGAAGATGACAAAGAAAAATAACATGGAAAAGACTAGCTAGAACTATATGACAGGAGGAACTGAAAAAGATTATATTCATCTGAACCTCAAACCCTGTTGACAGTAGATAGAAAATGGTGAATTCAACTATAGCCTTACAAGAGTGGGGAAAGCGCTTGATGCTCTGTACTGCTCTGTATGGTTCACCTATTATTGAGGATATTACTGGCAATTCATGCTGCACTCCCTTTGAAGCTACTGAAATTGAGGAGTAGAAGAATAATATCAAGGCGTATGTGCACCTACAAGGAAAGCTTCAACTTTGACCATAGTGTCACAGGCTCACAGGTGCTTCCTCTTAATATTTTTTAATAAGTGCTTCAGTAGAGCAGGATTAAGAAGACAATTCACAGGACTATGGTCAAGAAATGCCATGGGGCACCTGGGTGGCTCAGTTGGTTAAGTGTCTGCCTTCGGCTCAGGTCAAGATCCCAGGGTCCTGGGATCAAGCCCTGCATTGGGCTCCCTGCTCAATGGGAGACTGCTTCTCCCTCTCCCTCTGCCCCTCTGCTCATGCTCTCTCTCTCTCTCAAATAAATAAATAAAATCTTAAAAAAAAAAGAAATACCATGAAATTCTTTCAACTGACAAAAGACCAGTGATAATAATACATTTTATCATGAATATCCTAATTGCTGGAGCTGGGAATCTAGGCAGATTCCACCAAGTTACTGCTCAGAGTCAGTGAAAGGCTGATCAGAACAAGCATCATATAAAAGAGGCCTAGGTGATTCTGATTGATCAGCCAGGTCTGAGAATCACTGAACATAGAATTTAGATCAATGAAAAAGTCCAGGTTTTAGAGCTCTCAAATAATCTACAACTTACCTGATACGTCTGAGAAATGGCTTTTGTATTTTATTACATGTTAAAATTAACACTCTTTGAATTCACTTGGAAGTAACCTCTTATCTAGACCCTTATATCCAATGTTCTGAAGCCTGGGTTGGGTCCCAGCATATCTCTACATTAAGCTTCCCTTTTTTATTCACACACCGAGGACGAGCACATCTTCATTGCTTCATACTTTCTGAAAGCATTTTTTTTTCCTTTTACTAAAAGCTAAAAGATGTTTTCCTTGTTCCTCCTCATTTATTTCCTAAAATGATCTAGTAGAAGTTCCAACCCCTCTGTTCATGATCCTCACACAAGCTCACAAAGAGGTTTTTGCGAGGTTACTGTCTCCTGGCTTTATCTTTCTGCTCAGTCTCAATATTAGCACAATCACTATCATCTTAAATTTAGATAGGTGAGTTTATATCTAGCCACACTGGAGTAACTTATCAGTCTACATATAACTTGGAACAGAGAAATTAAGGGTAAAATAAAATGATAAGGCAGAAACAGCAAAAAACAAAATAGTTAATCTTTTCTGAATGTTTGAAATAGGACTGCACATTTGCTTTAAAAACAACTCTTACATTGCCAATGGAAAGTGAATCTTATATCTGATTACTAATATACAGTGTAAAAACTAAGAGCTTTAAGCTCTTAAAAATATTATAGTAGAATTTAGTATTTAATCCCCTTTTAGTTATAAAGTGAAATGGTTTTCTATTGACCAAATTTAAGTTGTGTTTCTCCTGGAACTTGGGTTTTTGTGGCTATTGCCACATGGGGTGTAGTGAACCTATCGTTCCATAAGGTGGCATCAACCCACCAGAGTGAGCAGGGACACCACAGATCATATTTCAGGTGACCTTGGACCTTGAGCTTGCATTTTTCCTCAAGTTGTTCTATGCAAGGGAGAAATTCCAAGATATTTTAAAAGGTTCCTTCAGATCTATTATCTATTGACTTACAAAAAGAAAATCTCAAATGAATCCAAATTTGTGTTCTTCTGAAGAGCCTAAAGTTCAAGTGTACAGTTGAAGCTTATCTGAATCTCCAGTCTTCCCCGGCCTGCATACTTGGGCTTGAAATCCTGCCAGGAACTCTATGCTTCTGGGATTTCTGACATTTCAACTTTTGGGTTACAGTCAAACATACAGTCACACGTACCATGCAGATAATGATTTTCTTAGTTTTCTAATGCAACAAAGAAATGTGGGAAATGGAGAAACATGTAAGATATTTAGTATTTGATTTTTTTGGTTTTTTACACACTGAACCAAATCTTATTGTTTTTTAAAGATTTTTTATTTATTTATTTGACAGAGAGAGAGAGACAGCGAGAGAGGGAACACAGCAGAGGGAGTGGGAGAGGGAGAAGCAGGCTTCTTGCGGAGCAGAGAGCCCGATGTGTGGGACTGGATACCAGGACCCTGGGATCATGATCTGAGCTGAAGGCAGACGCTTAACGACTGAGCCACCCAGGCGTTCCTGAGCTAAATCTTATTTAAAAATAAAAATAGGGCGCCGACTGAGCTACCCAGGCGCCCCAGAACTAAATCTTATTTAAAAATAATAATAGGGTGCCTGGGTGGCTCAGTTGTTAAGAGTCTGCCTTCGGCTCAGGTCATGATCCCAGGATTCTGAGATCAAGGCCCACGTCGGGCTCTCTGCTAGGCGGAGAGCCTGCTTCTCCCTCTCCTATTCCCCCTACTTGTGTTCCCTCTCTCGCTGTCTCTCTCCGTCAAATAAATAAATAAAATCTTTAAAAAAATAAAGTAAAAAATAAATAAATAAAAATAAATGGTGCTCTTTGAATTGTTTCTGTAGCAAAATAAAAGACTCAAAAATACAGAATTAAAAAAATCAAATAAAAATGAAATTGAGCTGTATAATCCTCATGCGATAAAGGGGAGGGATTAAACTAGTTTATTAATAATAAATGAAAGGGAGAGAGAAAAGAATACATTTGGTTCAACAATTGCTTTTTAGTGAATGTTAATATTGTAATTTATTGATGAATGTTAACCAGCTCACATAATGAGAAAAACAAGTGATTTTATTCCATATATCATTAAAATACCATGCACTACATCCTGCCAATATAAATGCATTTACATTCCCAGTTATTTCAAAAGGTCATTTTAAAGAACATCGTTATAATTAAATATGAAGAAACCTGTTTACTTCTCAACTCCTAGTACCAGTTATCTCTGAAGAGGTTCTTATAATATGAGAAATAATGACCCAATATTGCAATAAGGGCAAGCCTTAAGCAGTTTTCTCAACTTTGTTTTTTACCAGTTTGGTGAGATTATATAAGTCATTTAATCTCCCTACATGCAGATTCAGAATTGACTTCCCATTCTTACTTTACAGCATGTTAGAAGGATTAATTGGATAATGAATCTAAAGGCTCTAGGCTCAGTAAAGGAAGACACAAATGCAATGTATTATTTGCCAGTGAAGGAAGACAATAAGAAAGCACTTTCCCTACTAATCAGAAGTATTCCTACCAAGAGAATGAATGTTAGCAAGTAAATTAAGACTATTTTTGATAGAATTTCTAATCTCAGATATCCTAGGGCAGCAAGTAAGGAGAGCAAACATGGCTCTCAGACAATTTAAACACATTCTCTTAAGAAAATGGGACCACTTCAAAGGCATAATAGAAAAGATTTCATAAAGTCATCAAAGCACAAACTTTGAGATAGTTGGACTAGACCTAAATAAAAGACATATGTTCAATAAATTTAAAAAATAGTAATTCAAATGAAGGTGTTTTCTTGCATTCCTTTTCTGCGATTTTCTTAGAACACTGACCACACCATGGTGAATGATTTAAAAAATAAAGTAATAAAAATCTATCCTATATGCTAGCAGCATGAAATATAATTCCCAGAATTCATGATACATGTGAATACCTGTGAGTTTCTGTAAGAATGCAGGCATCAAGGAGTTGTTTAAATAGAACTGGATTGGGAATAAGATTACCCGAGGCTGCCCTTTTTTGATACTGTCTCCTTAGGATATTTTGCCCTTAAATTTTTGCAGTGAGAGGTCTGGTTTATATCTAAGTTATTTTCCAGCTGAAAGGTAAAACAGTTACAATTTTCATCCGAGTTTAAATCTCAATAAGAGTTATTTTCCTGACCAATAAAAATGAAAGCAACTGACTTTGGTCCAGGTGTGGGATCTCCCAGTGTGCCAGGTTTCCCTAAATTGAGAATGATGAGGATTAATGAATACACCACTATATCAGAGTCATACCCCACTCAGACTTGGTTTGAATTTAGCCTCTTCAGGTGTGAAAACAGATTTGAGACAGGATTTCTGAAATTTGTTCTATGAAACAAAAACTCTCATCTTGGCAATCTTTTCACAGTAGTTTGTGAAAATGGTTAATGCATATAAAGCAGACTTCTTAATACCCAATACTACCTAACATTATCTTCAAATAGATCACCTGGTTTATGAATTTGAAGCTTTAGCAATCATTTGTCAACCTCCTTCCATCAGTATGATCGATGGCATTGTGGTTAACCTGTGTTCCTGTTTTGTTATTGGATTGTAGCAATTATCTTGGTCTTTTAATTATAAGTCCCAATCAAAAGATCTCATTTCTTCTGAGGAAACTCAAAGCTTTTTCTTAGACAAATAATTAATTTAGTTTTAGAACATATTAGATATACTCCCAGAAAGCTGATGATCTGTGGTTATCTAGACAAAAAAACACAAACAAACAAAAAACAAACAACACATGTTGCAAATACTCTAATAAATCATGTTATTTATCAACTAATAAATTCTATATGAATAGTAATCAAATTAGCTAATAAGCCAACCATGTATCATATAGCTCATTATAACGGCATACTTTAAAAATTGATGGTAAATTTTAAGTTGTCTTATAATACATGCAATTTCTTATTATATTCATATTTGTTCAGCAGCTAAATCTAATTTTAAAGTTTTCAGAAAGTAATCAGTGAAACAGAGAAACGTTTTGAATTAATTTCATGATATCACATATATTTTGGGGGGATTGAGGTAATACTTTCCTTATTTTTTTCCAAGTTTAATGTGTCAAACTATTTGTGGAAATAATGAAAAAAAAGATTTATCATAAATGCTCATTTTAAATCAGAGATGATATTTTTAGATCTTTACTGAACTCATTGCAAATTTATCTATTTTTCATATGTAAATTATTGTTCTAAACAAGGTTGGAAACCTGTTATTTCTTTCAAGACTGAATTTTGTTACTTTGAAAAATCTACCACAAGGTGGCAAGCCAAGAGAGGTTTTAAAACTGTAATCCTGGAACGTAATTTGTGGGGTGAGAGCTTCAAGGCAGGTTCATTTGAAGAGTCACCACACACCTGACATGTCAGTGGCCAAACCAGTATGTAAAAGTTGATATACGCTCCAATTAAAAATCATAATTATCCATAAAGAAAAGGCAGCAGGCTATGAAACCAAATGCTCTGGCATTGAGCCAGACATCTTAGATCTATCTTGGTTCTAATAGTATAAAGCCTGGTAATCAAGTTAACTCTTTGTGTCGAGGTATTTTATTTCTTTGTGCCAACCTAGCAGTGATTTTGTATACAGTAATGAAAAATAGCTGTCTGTAGCATTTCAGCTCCAGCTACCTCCAAGAGTCTAGGGGAATAAGCAGTACTAAAAGGAGCTTTCAGTTTAAAGCAGTTCAATTCAATTTACCTCATCTAAACTCCACTCTCAGAGACCAACCAGGTAAGAGCATTGTGCTGGAGGTATACACAGATAAACAAAATGCACATCTTTGGCCTCAAAGAAACAAACAAAAGCATAGGACACAAGGGAAGGAAATTTACAGAAATTTCATCGCTACTAAAATTGAAAATGTACACACATAAATACATAGAAATATCCAAAGTGGTTAGACTAGCTAACAAGTAACCTTTAACATTTATATACCTTACATTTAATACAGACAGTATTTAGTTTGGTAATAATTTATTAAGAAGTCCATAATATTGATACGTTGTGTACCATGTTTATCATGGCTTTATCATTCACTGAAAACAGGGCAGTATATGTTTCTTTCTTTTACAGATTTAGTTTTGTTTTTTTTTTTAAAGATTTATTTATTTATTTGAGAGAGCGAGAATGAGAGAGAGAGAGAGAGTACATGAGAGGGGGGAGGGTTAGAGGGAGAAGCAGGCTCCTCGCCGAGCAGGGAGCCCGATGCGGGACTCGATCCAGGGACTCCAGGATCATGACCTGAGCCGAAGGCAGTCGCTTAACCAACTGAGCCACCCAGGCGCCCCACAGATTTAGTTTTTTAAATACTGAAACCAATCTCACAATTTTTGCTTAGAAAGCAAATTAATCCAGAACTAAACGTTAAGCTGTGGGCCTCAACATACTGAATGGGCAATGGTTTATTTGAAAACAAAGGTCACTTCTTCCTTTCACATTTATTTATTTATTTATGTATATATGTATGTATTATTTATTTATTTATTTCCAGTGTCCTGCAAATAGTGGGGGCTTGCTCAATGTCACTTTGTATATTTATGTACTCTAGAGGGATTTAGTAATATGGATCAATAACTGGGCAACTAGAACACAACTTTATGTTTCTAGTATTATATGTGATTTCTGTTACTAATTTAGTAAGCCTCATTGCATTTTCTCAAGAAATAATTTAAAAATATACACTTGAAATTCTAATTTGTAAATTAAATAAAAGGCTGGAAGCAACAAATGCCAAATTTTTATATCAGATTAGCAGCTAAGAACTTTGCTGAATAATTACTTGTTTTATGTGTGCTAGAAACTGCAGTAAATGTACATTCAACATTTACCCAACCAGCATCTCTTGTATCTGATAAATTCGTTTTTATGCATAATCAAGTTATCCTTTTGTTATCTCTTTCTCTCCTTTCCCATTTATAATTGATCAAATGGTCCCCTATTAGTATTATTTTGAAATCAGTTTTTAAATGAATGCAGACTTTCTTAGCTGTGGTCTGGTGAAGTTGTCTTTAGAAATTTTCAACCAGGGGCAATTTTGCCACACAGGAGACATTCAGCAATGTCTGGAGACATTTTTATTGTCATTGTAGGGGAGGGAATTACTCCTGGCATTTAGTAAATAGAGGCTGGAATGCCTCTAAACATCCTACAATGCACCAGACAGTCCCACACAACAAAGATGTCCACAGTGCTGAAGCTGAGAAATCCTGTTATTTTAAACCTTATATTCAAAGTTGGATATATATACATGTATTTGCACTTTTTAAATGAAGAAAGTCTATGGCTTTCATCTGTTATTAGAAGGGTTCCTGATATCAAAAACTACATTGAAAAGTTACACATGATTTTACTACCCAATTTATATTCTGTTCAGTTTTAAAATTGGCATTTATTGAGTCTCTTTGCTTAGCAATGAATAAGTCATAATTTTTGCACTAATGAGTTACTAAACAAGAAAAATATAATAAAAATGGCACAATAAAGCTACATATTAATGATAAGGGCAACTTTATGTAAGAGGAGTGGGGGCATAAAGAACTCTTCTCATTTTTTTCTGTATATTGAAAACCGCTCTAAAAAAAGTCTTAATTTTTTTTTTAAATGCAATGTGATGTATGCAATAATAGCAATGAGACAAGCAAGGACAGAACAGGAGGTGACACCTTCGCACTTGAGCAGGCACAATCGGAAGGAGAGGAACCTACAGAGAAGAAAGGTCGCAGACATGTTCCACAATATAAATTATTCATTTGAAGCGGAACATTTTCTGGGTATTTTTCACTGGTATAATTAATAGATACTTTTAAGTCTGGGGCTTCCTGGTACTCGCACACCCTGCCTTCCTTTCCAATTTCTGCAGCTAGATTGATCTTATATTCCTTTTCCTATGCACATTTGTGGTTCCTATACTGCGTTACTGTCATATATCCTTTTCTCTCATAACAACTATATCATTCTTTTTTCCCCTATTTTTGTTATTCTAGCAAGACTTCCTATTTCTTCTCTTGAATCTTCCAACTGCCAACTCCATTTATAATATTGGTTTGGAATATCCTAATTCCAGGAGTGGATAAAGGAGAATTTCAAAGAACCTATAAAAATCCAGTTACATGGGCGCCTGGGTGGCTCAGTTGGTTAAGCGACTGCCTTCAGCTCAGGTCATGATCCTGGAGTCCCGGGATCGAGTCCCCCATGGGGCTCCCTGCTCGGCAGGGAGTCTGCTTCTCCCTCTGACCCTCCTCCCTCTCATGCTCTCTGTCTCTCATTCTCTCTCTCTCAAATAAATAAATAAAATCTTTAAAAAAAAAATCCAGTTACATTCTTCTCTCACTTCAACAAATTTAAGAAAAATCTTGGAATCATTCTTTGAATGATCTTCTTACTTTGTAATACTTAAGATAGGCCCAGGGCAAGAAATTTAAATCTGGCTTTAACTTCTAGCCATTGCTCTTGTAGACTTGCATATCTTCATTTTATTGTTGTTGATGTATTTAGGATTGGTTTTTTTCTATTAATGAAGTACAAACATTTATGATTTTAGGTTTGGGCTTTCAGAAGAAAAGCAGGCAGAACAGGCCTTTGGCCTGTATTTATTCTTATCAATTCACCCTTTTACTCCAGAAAAAAGTAGTCCTACTTACATTCCAGGTTCACTCCAAGGATTTTAACACTGGAGTTTGGGAAGAAGTCTCAGATAGGGATGCAAGCCATCCTTGCCTTGCATTGCCTCCTAAAGATATTGTTGGAAAAATATAATTAAAAATAAAAACTCCTCCCAACCCAGAAAATCTCTCCACAAAGGTAGAAGAGAAAAAAAGAGTCTTATTATTGAATAGGAATTCAAGCAGAATGCAGTGCACATCACAGAAAATCCGCTGAAGAAATTGCAAATACATAAAGAAATCTTACCTTTTATATAGCCAAGCAAATACAACTCATTACAAACATATTCTTAAAATAATCAATAAACAAACTAGTCTTCAAGTAAGGGACTTGACATCGCCATTTGTCATATATAGTTCATCCTAAATTGACTTGTTAATTGGTGCAGCCCCCTGTTTTTGCTAATTGCCTATATTTAAAAAAATCTTATATCCTTACCATCAGAGAGGTAAGTTTTCAATTTGGAGCCAGGAGCCAGCTGACGTCAGGCCTCCAAGCCCTCAGAAAAGTGGGAGATAGGGTGCGGCCTTCCTTGATTACATTTCAAAGAGATGGTTTCAGTCCTCAAGAAATATTCTTGGGTTGCAAAACTGGTAAAAGACTTATTTAGCCTTTAAAAACATTTATATACATATCAAAGGGGTAGGGAAAGGATTCACAATTACATGTTTTCTAGAGTAAATGCTTTAAGAAAAAGGTGTGTGTGTGCCTGTGTGTGTGTGGGGGGGGTGTCCCTTTTGCACCAAGGAAAATTAAACTTTTTCTATTTCGATTTGTATTTGCCTTACAGCCTATGGTTCACCTGTGATTCAAAAGTGTACAGTATTCTCTTGTGGGATTATCAGCTGATTTCGATTTTATTTTAATACACAAATATGTGCACACACATTTATGTTTATTTGTAACTATCAATCATATCCAAATTTGATAAGTCTTATGCCTGTTTATAAAAATTTCTGTTAGTTATGTTTCTTAATTTCATAAGAACCATTATATAAATATTTGTAACAAAATTTATGTTAAACTCTCTGGATAGAAAAAAATCCCACTAAATTGTATTTCTTTTTTTTTTTTTTAAGATTTTATTTATTTGACAGAGAGACAGAGAGTATAGATAGGCAGAATGGCAGGCAGAGGGAGAAGCAGGCTCTCCACGGAGCAGGGAGCCCAACGCAGGGCTTGATTTCAGGACCTTGGGATCATGACCTGAGCCGAAGGCAGACGCTTAACCGACTGAGCCACCCAGGCGCCCCCACTACATTTTATTTCTTAAACTGAAAAATTAAAGAAGGGAAGAGTCAAAACAGATTTAAGTAAAAATTAGATCTTGCCCTTATACATAAATTGCTTTAAAAGTTTTTTTTCTTGTATTGGTATTGCCTGGAATACTGATGTTAGAATGGGGATCTCAGCATCTACTCCTAGTCTACTGATTCTATTTTTTAACAGCTATTCATACTTAAAAGTCCAAATCAAAAAGAAAAAAAAAAAGAAAGAAAAATCATGTCTGTTCCCTACATAATGTATTTAATTCTATGTACGACGAAAATCCACCCTACTTTCCTCCAGTACTGAGAGTCCCAAAGTATCATTAATTATTGTTTCAAATCTTTGGGTGATATTCATTTCTCTTATTGTTTAGTCATCTCACTTTCATATTCTATAAAGTATAAATTACATTTTAACACTAATTACCAACTCCTTATATAAAACAGAAGGGATAAGTGAAGGAAGAAGATAGTTAATATTAAGTACACACACGAGCATGTGCACACACACAGGAAAGAGAATAAGAAAGGAAGATAAGTATATAATATCCTCCTTTTTGAATTAGTAAGAAGGTCATGGGTCTTATTTATAATTTCCTTCCTCTAATACTCCTTCCATGTTCCCTTTATTCCTTCCGCATCTCAGATGGATGCTGTTCTTTTCTTTGTGAAATGATTCAAACTTTCATTCCTGGAGATTCTAACCCTTTGGTGATCCTGATCTTACCCATGTTCTTTTTCTGTAGTGTTTCATTAAATTTATCACTGGCTGTAATAATACTCTGAAGTGCTCCAGAGGATCTTCTGGGACCTAGGGATTCAGGGGAACATCTATCTGCCTCCATTGTTTAGCAGCAAGCCTATTTCCCTTACCAGCTGGGATTATTTGCCACAAACATTTTGCTCTTGGTAAAGTAGCGATAAGAAGTCTTAAGTGATCAGATGGCAATGCAAATTCTTATTTAGTGGAATAAGGACCAGGAGCATTCCTTTTTAAGAAATAAAGACCTCCACATCAGAAGAATCCAAAGACATGGGACTAGGAAGCTAGATTATTCTCAAGTAGGTCCCTTGTTTCCTAGACCCGTGTATCCTGGTTACAAGAGAAATAACCCTATACGTTGATCACTGTTAAAAAGATATATCATGTGCTATAGGGCAATATCCTAATGTCCTAAGGTATCATCTACTAGCTAGTGCTGTAACTAAGTTTTTTTTTTTTTTTCTAAATTCCATTCATTTATTTGCCAGAGAGAGAGAGCACACAAGCTGGGGGAGCAGCAGGCAGAGGGAGAAGCAGGCTCCTTTCTGAGCAAGGAGCCCGATGTGGGACTGGATCCAGGACCCTGAGGTCATGACCTGGGCCGAAGGCAGACTCTTAACCGATTGAGCCACCTAGGCATCCCAGTAACTAAGTTTTCAATAAGCCATTATAAAATTGTTCCTAAGCTAAAGTGTACATGTTAAGAGCAGCAAATCTTATGGGATCAGTAAATTGCCTCATTTGTTTTTCTATAAAGTTCATTTTTTTTGGCAAGATGTAATGTGTAAAATATAGGATGGTAAATTAAGCATTAATAACTCCAGAAATTCTGATTCTGACTGAAGCATTATATTCAGGAAAGACAAATTCCAATCACTCTTTCAAATCACTACCCACTCCTTAGTAGGATGAGACTATTTTAATCAACTAACCATCAGGTAACAAGAGCTAGTCTTCCCAGGTTATGGTAGCATATGAGAGTCTCAGCATTAATCTTCATGATAGGCACTTTGGGTACACAGCAGTGACTATAGCCAGGTTATCCTTGGAAAAGTAAAGTTTATCATTTCGAGACATTTGATAATACCTTTCCCTATAAACATGGCTTCTTTCTCTCTCAGTCTCTCCCTTAATCCTAATACATGCTATGTCCAATTTCCTTTTGACTTCAGATCTCCTCAAATAATGTTACTTCAAACTGATAATGGGATGCTACTGCACATTGCTCAGCTTATGGCTGGGAAAATCAATAAATACCTGATTCATGATGAGTAGTGACTACAAGATTCAAGATCTTGTAGTGACTGGTGTCCCACTGAGAGGTGTCTCTGACCAGGACCCAGTCACAACCTAGGGGATGCTGTTGAAAAGAGTTCATTTTAATGGTGTATATAGAGTTACTCAAATTCTAGGGGCTTGCTCTGTGATTCTCTGATTGTGTTATTATAGGCAAAAGAATATACTCAGAAAGTAAAGGGAAAGTCAGAATTCTTTTCATTCTAAAAATTAATGCTGAAGATACTTACACAAAGACAAATGCTCATGAGGACATATACCCTCAGACTTCCTCTGTGTTCAATACCCTTCCACCACCCTATTTTTAACTACTAGTAAAGTATCTATCATGTCAGAATGTAATAATTTCCTATTTATCTTCCTGTATGCAACACTATACTTGGAGGGCAAAGATTGTATCTTTATCTTCTTAAATCATCAGTGTCCAACTGAGTGGTTGACAGATAACATGTGATGAATAAATGAATTAATGAGTCACTTCTCACTCTATATCCCTGAAGAAACTTCAGGAAAAAAAGGATTAAAAAAGAATTGAGGTGGTCCCCTTGTAATCTTGGACAATTTTATCAATCCTGGAGTTTACATGTGCAATTTAGTCTTAGATAGAAAACAATTCTTTGGTGAATTTTACACAAACTCTGTTTTCATACCTCACATGATTTTCCATCTTTCCATGTTTAAGTCATCTGAAAAAAACAAAGAAAAAAACAAACCAAAAACAAAACAAAACAAAACAAAACCTCCAGATTTGTATGAATTTAGAGATTACCAGAATGTAGCCACTCATCAAATTCTCTGGATGATTGGCGATTTGGGTATAAATTCTGACAACCAACTTTGTAAAGTTTTGAAATTACTTTCTTTCTTTCAAGATCTGAAGAAAGGTGGGCTCATAAGATTATGAGCTACTGTAATTGTCAAGAGAATAAAAGGTATTTATTTTTTTGCTGGTGATAAGAGGTACTTCAGCTAAAATTTTTCATCTCAGATTCAAATATAACAGCCAAGAAATCAATATAACTCACATGATTCTGGTGTTTGAAATAAAGGCCCAGTGAATATGATAAATGGGTAGTTTGAAAGCTTTATGTTTACATTTCTAGTGAACTCCTTGCATCACAATGTGTGGTCTATTTAAAATACTCCTTTCAAATATAGAAAAAAATATTTCTCTTTTGCTGCTTTAAAAATTTTTTTTTCAAAGAAGTCTCAATAAAGGAGTTTCAATAGATTATAAAATTTCAGTCTCAACTAGCATGACATTTGAGGCCATAATATTAGGATTCTATGTGATAAATGTTCAGGTGTCATCATGTATGATTTCAAGAAGTGGATGACCATATTTGAACCATATTGGAGAAGCCTGTATTTTTTGACATCACTTTTTACAAGTAAATGTAAATTAAAGCATTTATTTCATATTAAATCAGTTTAAATATTTGGGTGATGTGGGGGAGACTATATGAATATATTTTTCATAAAATTTATAAAAATAAATTTAGACTTACGTTTAAGCATGTTACCACTGTTTACTTGCCCAAATCTTACGGTCTCTGCACATTTGATAGCTTCTTTTTAGATTAAAAAAATAATGTGTCTATTCCTATAAAACTTCAGCATACAGATTAATTTCAGGCTTATTTTTAAAAGTGCATTGTATAAAGTATAGCCTGAACATCTATTATATAGTATTGGGTCTACTGTAATTTTTGGCATCAATTTAGATTTTAAAATTCAGTCAAATCTAATAATTCTGAAATTCCATTTCTGTAGTGATGTATAAAAATTCCTCATTACATACCACTTCTCTGTATGTGATAATTTGAATAACTGATCCCAACTTTTCACTCTTCCTTCTCATATTGTTTGCCATATGACATTGTATTCCTTTCAGGAAATGGAGCAGAGTATATTTTCCTACTACTTTCCTTTAGGTTCAGACATGTATTTCGTATTGGCCAATATTAGGAAACAGAAGTGAGAAGTGCCAATTCCCTTAAGAAACCATGTGTATTTCTACTTGCTCCCTTGCATCCCTGCCCCCACCATAAGAGGAACTTTCTCTGTAGCTACCGTTTCCTCTGGCTTGATCCTAGAATAAATAGATAGAAGAGACATGACACTAAATCTCAGTAAGGAGAGTAGCCATGCTTAGAGAAATCCATAACTTGGAGCAAAGCTATCCCCCAGTTAAGTGCAACCAAGATCAGCTTGCATCCAATGCTGAACTAATTAAATGCTTATTGTATGCCACTGACATTGTGTGGCAATTCTATATGCAATATTATTCCTCCATGTACAGGTGAATATGTTTCATGATCTGAAATTTATATATTCATCTATTCCAGACTGGACTGTATCATTTGATTTGAATCAAATTGAATCAGAAATTAGGACTTGTAGTTCATAAAACTGACACCGTCTCCTTTCTCCAAGCTGCACTGATATAAGATGATATGGGTTTTAATAGAAAGGAAGTTTTTTGACAATCAACATCAAAGGAGCCTTGTACATAGCTCCTACATGAGGGATGGCTTTATATTTGAAGGTGTGAAGTAATGGCAAATAAGTCACCTGCTACTGGAAAGAGAAATTATGGTACCACCACAAGATAAATGTTTATATTTTAATTCAGTACAACATTCTCTGTAAAATGTAATGTAAAACAAAGTTCAGAATGACTAAAAACTTCAAGTGATTTGTTTGTGTATGTGTGTGTACTGTTGAGGGATAGGGAAGAAGATGAAAAAGTAGGAAATAGCCTCTTTTGAATCTGATTGTAGCCTTGAAATTCTATTCCTCTGGTACCACTTTTAGTGCCAAAATCTGTATTAGTCCGAGTTCTCTAGAGAAATAAAACTAATGGAATATATAAATAGGTAGATTGAAAGAGATTATGAGGGATTGGTTCACATGATTATGAAGGCTAAGAGGTATGCACTTTCTGTACTCTGGAGGCTCAGGAAAGCCAGTGGTGTAATTCTAGTCCAGACTTCAAGGCCTAAGAACCAGGGAAGCCAAGGCTTGAGGACAGGAGAAGATGGATGTCCAGTTCAAGCAGAGAGAGTAAATTTGCCCTTCTTCTGCCTTTTTGTCCCCACCCCCCAGATTTATTGATATAATTGACATATAACATTGTCTAAGTTTAAAAAATATAATGTGAGAACATTCAACGTCTACTCTCTTAGCGAACTTCAAGTATATAACACAGTATTAACTATAGTCACCATGCTGTATGTTAGATCCCTAGTCAGTGAATAGCTTTCCATTTTTTTTAAAGATCAGTCATTGGAGCTTTATTAGTTTCCTTTGGTGATATACTTTATTATTCATGATTCTGTGGCCCTGCATTGGTGTCTGTGCATTTGAAGTAGGCACCTCTTCTAGTCTTTACAGATTGGCTTTGGCAGGGGGAGCCCTTTAGCCACCAGCAGAAAGGGTTTACATTGCACACTGCCACTCTCTAATGGTGACAACCACTCTCTAATCAGAATGGAAACACGGGTATAAAATAATGGAAAAAATCATATTTAGAACGTATTTAAGATATCCAGTGGCAATTAAATTGAAAATGTCACATCTTGCACACTGAAAACAAGGATGATGGTGATTAGCTTGGCAAATAATCCAAAAGATAAGGAAAAAGCTATTGCCAGGATATTCATGGGATTTTCATGTTTACTTTTTTCTTTCTAAGAGAGAATCAAATTTATCAGGTGGAGAATTTTGTCTCCAGAAAAGTACAGTGCTCTGAAATGATCATGTTGATTTCAGAAGAATAGTCTTGGGACTTTAAAAACTACATATTTACTTAAAAATATGTGCATTCTTCAGTAAATAATTTCAATTGTTTTATTGGAAAAATAAGCTCTACTTAAATGTGCTAAGGCATGTAAATCTAAGACACATAGTAAACATTCAGTAAATATTAATTGAATAAAACTATTAGTATTAATTATGCCAATTATAAAGGAAATTAGTGTGTGCAATATTGAGTATGTGTTTCCAAACTGTGCTAGACTTATTAAATGATAATATAATGTGCATAAGGATTAATTTTTTTAAGCTCTAAAATAACATTTTTCATGCAATTAGGAATTACATGGTTTCAACAGTTTTAGCTACAGGAGTGAAAAGGCTGTATCTCTCAAAGAGCATTTATTAGTAATAAAGGAAAAAGCTTGTAAGATTACATGAACAGCAAATTCTAGTATTAAAAGGATATCAATGTAATGGATGAATTTATATATTTTTGTATTTTATATCTAAAATAGGGCTCTTTTCCACTTTCCTTTCTAAATGAAGAAGAATCTAGGGGCTACCTCCCACTCCTGGCTACTCACACACAATTTCTGAAGAAAGGACCAGTAATCCTTTGGCCACAAGATGGAAACTGAGCTGGATACCCGGGGGCTGGTGAAATAGACAAAACTAGCTAGCTTCAAACTGACTGTTTTGTGATATATTCCTGGTTGGGAGAGGGTATTGGGAATTGTGATACCATTTAGATAGGAGAAAATATGTTTACAGAGTTGAAAATATTTTTTCAAAAATTTATGTTTCCCACCCAGATTTGGTCAGAGTTTAACCTTAAGGGTACAAAACTATTATGGGTTGGGGGGATTGTATTAAAGATAGAGTAAAATAACTATGTATGCAGTTGTACTCTTAAAAATTATGGGTTAAGACTTCTGTAATTTTTGTTTCAATACATTTTAAATAGGCATAATAGATCTAGGTAGGTTAGGAACTTTAATCAATAAACTGGAGAGAAAATCAGGAACTAAAATTAAGTCTAATCAGATATATTCCTTAGAATAAAAGGAGTTATTTACTGGTGATGTTAATTTGAATGAGGAAAATGTTTTTTTATCACTAAAATAATTATTGAAATTTAAATTTTGGAAATAATACTATTTGCACTCAAATAGTAATGAAGGAATTTAAACAAGGTGATTAAAATGAAAAGATTAGTTTTATCTAATTTATTTTATCTAATTATCTAAGTTTTCTATGAAAACATATGTGATTTTGCTAAGGGCAACTGGATATTTATTGGAAAGCTATTGGTTGGTATCTGATATACTGAAATTTAACTGGGCTATGTTTTCCTTATTCAATCAGTAAAGAGGGAAATATAGTATCTGTATTTCTGAGGTTCTTATATAATGGCTCTTTTAGCTTGACTTTAGCTATCATTTGTGATCTTACTTTCAGGTCCAAGATAATATGTAGTCTGAAGGATATATGGACTTGAAGAGAATAAGCTTTAACTATTTGGGTAAGTAAGGCCCAACTGCAATTATCTTAATTGTTTCTTTTGAAATTTTATATTATCTATCTAAAAAATTAAGTTCAGAGATAAGACTTTAATTAAATGGAAATTTTATTAGAAATTTGCTAGGGAGAGTCTAGATCTCTATTATTGGTTTTATCTAGGCTGTTTATCATCTCACAAAAACAAGAACTCTGGTCTGAGGCTGTCATGATTGGGGACATACTTTGTTAGTAGAGAACTACTGGGTAGAACTCTTTGGTATAGGGAAAGGGCCACAGGCTAAAATAGCCACAGATAAATACAGATTTGAAAAAGGAATCTGAATGAGGCATGTTTAGAAGATGCTAGGATAAATGGAAATAAGAAAGAGGATAAATAGTGGGATTGCAAAGAAGTAGTGGAACATTTTGGCTCATGTGGAAAGAGAAGTGCTGGTACAGAATTTTCAATATTCTAAAGCTATTATCTCTGGTTTCCTTTTAAAAAAAATTGATTTTTACTAAATATATGGGGGCTTCAAGATGTGATGATGCTGGGAGCTTCACACATGTGTTCCACAACAGACTTTCTCCAAAATAATAATAAAAAAAAAAGATGCATTTACACTTGCTTTGTTAATTTTATTTTTGCTTTCTGGCTGTCTGTGTTTTTCCATCTGTATTATAAGTGGGATCACCAATCCTGAATACGATGCAATCAATTTTTAAATATTTGTGCCAGGGTTAAAGAAAAAAAAAAGAATATAAAATCACCACTCTGTTCCAATGCTTTTGAATACTGTATACTTTATTATTAGATAATTGTGAATCATTTTAGCCTTCCCTGAAACCTACACTAGGCTGGTAAGAAATATACAAGTTGGGAATTTTGTAGGTTTCAATATAAAAAATATCAGACTTATGAGAGAAAAGAAATATTTTTACATATGAAACAAAAATACTTAATCTCTTCATTGTGGCAGTTACCTAATTAATAAAAGTGACTAAATGAGTGAATGAATAAAGACTGAGGAGTTGTTAAAGGAGAGAGACTAGAGGAATTGAAAGTGAGTGAATCAAACATAAAATAACACAATAGATGACCATAAAACTCCTAGAAGAAAGCACAAGTGGTAAGCTCCTTGACATCAGTCTTGGCAATGAATTTTTGGATTTGAAATCAAAAGCAAATGTAACAAAAGCGAAAAGCAACAAGTGGGACTACATCTAACTAAAAAGCTTCTGAATGGCAAAGGAAACCATCAACAAAATTAAAAGGCAACCTATGGACCACACACAAAAATAGACTCAAAATGGTTGAAAGACCTAATGTGAGACAGGAGTCCATCAAAATCCTAGAGGAGAACACAGGCAGCAACCTCTTCGACCTCAGGCGCAGCAACTTCTTCCTAGAAACATCGCCAAAGGCAAGGGAAGCAAGGGCAAAAATGAAGTATTGGAACTTCATCAAGATAAAGAGCTTTTGCACAGCAAAAGAAACAGTCAACAAAACCAAAAGACAACCGACACAATGGGAGAGGATATTTGCAAATGACATATCAGATAAAGGGCTAGTATCCAAAATCTATCAAGAACTTATCAAACTCAACACCCAAAGAACAAATGATCCAATCAAGAAATGGGCAGAAGACATGAACAGACATTTTTCCAAAGAAGACATCCAGATGGCCAACAGACACATGAAAAGGTGCTCAATATCGCTCGGCATCAGGGAAATCCAAATCAAAACCTCAATGAGATAACACCTCACACCAGTCAGAATGGCTAAAATTAACAAGTCAGCAAACAACAGATGTTGGTGGGGATGTGAAGAAAGGGGAACCCTCCTACATTGTTGGTGGGAATGCAAGCTGGTGCAGCCACTCTGGAAAACAGTATGGAGGTTCCTCAAAAAGTTGAAAATAGAGCTACCCTACGACCCAGCAACTGCACTACTGGGTATTTATCCCAAAGATACAAATGTAGTGATCTGAAGGGGTACGTGCACCCCGATGTTTATAGCAGCAATGTCCACAATAGCCAAACTATGGAAAGAGCCAAGATGTCCATTGACAGATGAATGGATAAAGAAGATGTGGTGTATATATATACAATGGAATATTATGCAGCCATCAAAAGGAATGACATCTTGCCATTTGCAATGACGTGGATGGAACTGGAGGGTATTATGCTGAGCGAAATAAGTCAGTCAGAGAAAGACATGTATCATATGATCTCACTGATATGAGGAATTCTTAAATCTCAGGAAACAAACTGAGGGTTGCAGGAGTGGTGGAGGTTGGGAGGGATGGGTGGCTGGGTGATAGACATTGGAGAGGGTATGTGCTATGGTGAGCGCTGTGAATTGTGTAAGACTGTTGAATCACAGACCTGTACCTCTGAAACAAATAATACATTATATGTTTAAAAAAAAAAAAAGAAGATAGTAGGAAGGGAAAAACGAAGGGGGAAATCGGAAGGGGAGCCAAACCATGAGAGACTATGGACTCTGAGAAACAAACAGAGGGTTCTAGAGGGGAGGAGGGTAGGGGGATGGGTTAGCCTGGTGATGGGTATTAAAGAGGGCATGTATTGAATGGAGCACTGGGTGTTATGCACAAACAATGAATCATAGAACACTACATCAAAAACTAATGATGTAATGTATGGTGATTAATATAACATAATAAAATAATAAAAAAAGACAACCTATAGAATGGGAGAAAATATTTGCAAAATATATATCTGATAAGGGGTTAATATCCGAAATATATAAGAATTCATAAAACCCAATAATAAACAAACAAAAAACCCCACAACAATCTGAGGATTGTTGGGCAGAGGATCTGAATTGACAGTTTTCCAAAGAAGACATATAGATGGCTAATAGGTACATGAAAAAATGCTTAAAATTACTAATTATCAGGGAAATCAAAACAATGAGATATCACCTCACACCTGTTTGAATGACTATTATCAAAAAGAAATAAGGTGTTGGTGAGAAGGTAGAGAAAAGGGAGCCCTTGTGCACTGTTGGTGGGAATATAAACTGGTGCAGCTATTATGAAAAACAATATGAACATTTCTCAAAAAATTAAAAATAGAGTTACCATATGATCCAGCAACCCCACTTCTGGTTATTTATGCAAAAAAAATCAAAGACACTAACTTTGCAGAAGTATTTACAATAGCTAAGATACGGAAACAACCTAACTGTCCACTGAATGAATGAATGGATAAGGAATATGTGGTAAATACACAATGGAATATTATTCAGCCATTAAAAAAGAAATATATCCTGTCATTTGCTACAATCTGGAAGGACCCTGAGGTCATTATGCTAAGTTAAATAAGTCAGACAGAGAAAGACAAATACTGTATGATTTCACTTACATATAGAATCTTAAAAAAAAAAAGCCAAAGCCACAGTTACAGAGAATAAATTGGTGGTTGCCAGAAGGGGGGCAGTTGGGGTGTGTGAGGGGGGCAAATGGGTGAAAGGAGTCAAAAGGTTCAAACTTCCAGTTATAAAATAAGTAATAGAGATGTAATGCATAGCATGGTAACTATAGTTAATAATACTGTAGTACATATTTGAAAGTTGCTAAGACAGTAAATCATAAAAATTCTCATAACAAGAAAAAAATTCTCTAACTGTATATAACTAGATATACTGTGGTGATTCTTTTGTAATATATACAAGTATTGAATCATTATGCTGTATACCTGAAACAAATATAATGTTGAATGTCAATTATACCTCAATTTAAAAAAAATAGGACAATTAAAAACAAACAATGGATTTTTTTACCTCCCCCCATTTTTAGAAGAAGTAACTCCAATTTTTAGCTAAGTGCAAAATACCAAGTAATAAAATTGTTGAGCTATAAATTTACCAAAATAATTCTAATTCCATGGCTTGGTTCTAACTTTATATATGGTACAAGATATTGAATAATGATATTATTAAATTATAAGTTTATCAAAAAATCTAACCAGATGATTTGGTTTTTTTACCTTCTTTTGTGTATTTTCTATAATGACTAAAACATCAGGCCAAATACTGTCTGAAAATGTTGGATATGGCTGTCTTCATTTACATTGAGACTGAACCCAGTAACTTGTCTAAGATAACATCTCAGGTAGGTTGTAGGGCAAAAATTAAGGATTATAGGACTCCAAAACCACTGCTTTTCCTACTCTACAAAGGTCTCCTAGAGTTCAGTCAGGGAGGAGAGCTATGCTTGAAATATGCACACCACATTTATACAATTAATGAACATGAGGATGGGGGTATAGAAGTGATACGGTTGGGTATTGTATTTGAGGGTGATCAGGGAGAGCCCTCTTGGATGTAGTAATAATGTAAAGAGATCTAAGGTAAATAAACCTTCCTGAATATAAAGAGGGTAAAGAGGGGAACATTACAGGCAAAGAGAAGAAATAATAAATGTCCTAAGGTGGAAGCTTGCATGGTATGCTCAACTACATGCAAGGAGGTCAATGTGGCTGGATCTCAGTTATCAAGTATCAATGCCTGTTAAAAACCAAGCAACAGTAGTTCAGGAGAAGGTTGGGGCTGGGAAAATATTTTAAGATATCAACATATCAATAATATTCAAGGGCATGGGACAGGATTAGATCACTAACAAAGTAAGATAGTTGACAAGTGAGGAGGTCCAAAGACTGTACTTTGGAGCACTCTAAACTTTAAAAGTACAAAATAAGAATAGGATCTGGGAAATGAGTCTGAAAGGGGAGAAATGTAAAAAGTAAAAAAAAAAAAAAAAAAAAGGTAGGAAGTGTGTTGTCCCAGAGGAAAAGAGAGAAATATTTCAAAAAGGAGTGATCAGCCCTGTCAAATGCTGGTATTATAAGATGTTGAATAATTATTGATCATTGAGTTTGGCAATATAGAGCTCACTGATGATAGAATGAAATTTGAATAGAGTAATGGAGATCAAAATCTGTTTAGAATGGACTTAGAAGAAAAATGAGCCAGTAGTAATATAGGGCAAAGGAAAGTCATTTTAGGTGCTTTGTAGAAAAGGAGAATAGGGGAAAAGGTCATAGTTGCAGGAGGAATGTATTACTATGTCTGTATGATATATATATCATATATATGTATATCTCTATATCTCTGTATCTCTGTCATCTATCTATCTATCTATCTATCTATCTATCTATCTATCTATCTATC
>NC_058407.1:43199122-43268471 GCF_002201575.2 Neomonachus schauinslandi
ATCTATCTATCTATCTATCTATCTATCTATCTATCTATCTATCTATCTATCTCTCTCTCTCTCTCTCTATCTATAAGAGAAATATTCTGATGAAATAAAAGGGGGGACTAAGGAATATTCTGAACGAAATCCTCAGGCAGATGAGAGGGTTGCTATTCAGTGCATGTGTATAGTTCTTTTAATTTGCTTTCTCCTTAAAGCAGAGCAAAGACAAAAACTTGGCTCTGTATAGTTTATTTAGATGTTTCCTGTAAGCAGAAGTAAGTCAGTAAACAGAACAGAATGGGAAAAATGAAAAGCCAATAAAGGCTGCATTATTGTAGACATGCTCTTCAAAGAGATCTCAGAGAAGAATGTAGAATCCCTGTAGAACTTCCTATTCACTTTAGTCCACTGATTCTTAAATCCCACTATTAGAGGGTTCTCCCCAGGAGCATTCATGATGATGATGATAATAGTATTTTTTTTAAAGATTTTTTATTTATTTATTTGAGAGAGAGAGAATGAGAGAGAGCACATGAGAGGGGTGAGGGTCAGAGGGAGAAGCAGACTCCCTGCTGAGCAGGGAGCCCGATGCGGGACTCGATCCAGGGACTCCAGGATCATGACCTGAGCCGAAGGCAGTCGCTTAACCAACTGAGCCACCCAGGTGCCCAATGATAATAGTATTTTTATGCAGAGTTGAACACAGCCTAGGGACTCATAACTGATGAATTAATTCAATCACTGATGTAAAATAAATTTTCCTTCCAGAAGTCCTATGTAATTACCATGAAATTGGCAACTCCACCCAGTTGAGCAGGATAGAAGAAGAGGCATTTTTGTTTGGATGAAGGTGCTCCTACGGGCTCTATATATTTAGCAACTAAAAGAAACTTTTACTTCTGTGCACTTCTGTTGAAAATGACTTGGAAATAGGCTACCCTGTCTCTGGATACACTTTACAAGAAAGATAAAACCTACATATTTCTATATCTAATAGGAGTCATTTAAAATTGTTAGTATAAGAAGTGTATTTATGGCCTTGTATGTGGGCTCTTTAATAATGCCTATTATCTTTGGTAGATACACAGATATTGACTCATTCTGAATTAGTTAGCACCATTAGTCATAGAATTTCACAATATGTCTGTGGATTTGCTTTTGTCCTAACTTTTACTGAAGTACAAGAAGGTTAAGTGACCTGTCAATGAACATCAAACGTGTTGGTAAAGAAGCCAAGAATAGATCCTTAAGATCCTGACTCCAAGTTATTTATGTCACTGTATTTATTGACTACCTTCTACTTAGTCATTTGTTGGGCACATTTATGATAAATATAATGAAAATTGTCACTCCAATGCTTTAAATAGAGGCTGTACTTTACACCCATGGCAGGATGGAAACAGAATAAGTCTGTGAGACAAATGCAGTGAATTTTTGGTTGAAGTCTCACAATAACCCATCGGACCATCCATTTAATTTCCTAGGGTCTCAGTTTCAACATTTTCCACATCTATAAAATTGATGCAGTAGTTTCTTAAGTCCCTTTTAAGTCCCACATTCTATTTTTCTAGGAAATGATAATTGAGGATTTGGTCATTTTAACTTCATCTGTGTGGTGAGTGACTTTACCAGTAGGGTTCCTTAATCTCCCGATCTATTATCAGGAATACCTAAAGTACAATTCTTAGGGATTTTGCTATCACAAGACTCCACTGAGAAGTCCATAGTTAGCCATGTCTCTTTCTCCTAGAATGTTAGTCAATTTTACTTTCTCAACATAGAATCAAAATAGTAGCTTCCTATTACTACTGAAAAAAAAAAGGTATGCCTGCTTGTTGACATATGCCTACAGTGTACAGTGTATGTTAGACCACTGATATTGTTGCAGTGGTGTTTGAGCCCTATTCATTTTTATCCAGTCTTTTTCCACTGTGCTTCGTTGTGGATATTTTCTATTCCTACATCTTCATGTATAGTGAACTTCTATTCTGTGTTATCTAATTTGCCGTCAAGTCCATTCAGTGAATTTTCACTTGAGATATTGTAATTTCCATGTCTAGAAAGTCCATTTAGGTCTTTTTTTTTTACTTGAATTTTATTTTATTATGTTATGTTAATCACCATACATTACATCATTAATTTTTGATGTAGTGTTCCATGATTCATTGTTTGCGTATAACATGCAGTGCTCCATGCAGTACGTGCCCTCTTTAATACCCATCACCAGGCTAACCCATCCCCCCACCCCCTCCCTTCTAGAACCCTCAATTTGTTTCTCAGAGTCCATAGTCTCTTATGGTTCATTTCCCCCTTCATTTTTCCCTTCCTACTATCTTCTTTTTTTTTTAAACATATAATGTATTATTTGTTTCCATTTGGGTCTTTTTATACCTTCCATTTTTTACTCGTTCATATTTTCCTTTAAATAATTGTACATAGTGATAGATATTTTAACATCCTTGGCTGTCAATTCTATTATCCCTCTCTTTTCTAGGTCTGTTTTTGTTGACAGTTTTTTCCTTCTCACATTTTTCTGCTTCTTGTTATAGCTAGCATTCTTTTAAATTATGTGCTGAAGATTATGACTGTGTCTAGACTTTGTTTTCTTCCTTTAAAGTTTGGGCTTTAAACGTGTAGGCAATTAAATTACCAGTGATTCCATTTGTTTTTAATATTTATTTGGTGGACCTTCGGTAGCCTTTATTATGTAAGCAATTTAGTCCCACTACTAAGGTATGGTCTTTCTGTGGTCTTTACTGAATATCCCTCGTGGTCAATAAGGACTCTCCTCTCTGGTTGATTGGAATTTGAGTACTTCCTTGTTTGGGCTCTGGTTCAGCTCACAGCCCTCTGGTTGGTTGCTCAACCTTGTGGAGTTTCACTCCATGCATGTGCATTTAAATAGTTGTGATGGTTAATTTTATATGTCAATGGGTTAAGCTATATTTATTTGTTATTTAAGCAGCACTAATTTAAATTTTGCTGTGAACGTATTTTGTAGATGTAGGTAATATCTACAATCCGTTGACTTTAAGTAAAAGAAACTATAATTGATTATGTGGGTGTACCTCGTCAAATGAAGTGGAGGCCTTAAGAGCAAAGACTGAAGTCTTCTGGAGAAGAAGAAATTCTGCCTCAAGACAATAGCATCAACTCCTGCTTTAGGTTCCAGCCTACAGTCTACCTTACAGTTTTCAGACTTGTCAGCCCCCAGAATCATGTGAGCTAATTCCTTAAAATGTCTGTCTATATCTATCTATCTATCTATCTATCTATCTTCTATCTATCTATCTATCTATCTATCTATCTATCTATCTATCTATCTATCATCCTCGTCTATTTCCTATTGGTTTTGCCTCTTTGGAGACCCTTGACTGATAGAGTAATCAATAAAGACTCAAAGGGCTCGGGCATGGGAATTTCTGGAAATATTTTTCCTATACAACTCTCTCATCTCTGGAATTTAGACCTGAAATTTATACCTGCCTTAGCATCCATGAAATCCAACCTCTGGCTTTTCAATTAAATAAGATAGCATGTTCTGCTTACACTCTCTCTGTTCTTCAGTGTGTCCAGACAGAATTCTGCGGCAATCATAAATTTCACTTCATTTATTTCTCTTCTTCCAGTGATCATGGTCCTGCTCTACAAGTTGTCCAGTGACTGAAAGAAGATGTTTCACACACTTTGTCCATTTTTCTGGTTGTTTCCAATAAGGAGGTTAAATCCAGTCCTTCTTGTTCCATAGCGGCCAGAGCTTGTCCCTTGATCTTCAGTATTAGTAAGGTAAGAGCTCAATCAATTAGGAATCTCCATTTAAAAATTATATTGGAAGAAATTTATATTCATAAGGAAATATATATTCATTGTTCTGTTTTCAGTGAACAGAAATACAGAGGTTTCATATATAGGCACTCTTCTTAGATGTTTGCACTGCAACTTATTTTTACAACTATTTTTACATTTTGATCTCAACAAGTGTATAATCAATCTTTTCCCTGTTTGAATACTGTCTTCATAGTTAGTCTGAATAAATCATGGGCCCACTGGAAGATCACAATTGGTTATTCGTTTAATATGTTATTTTATATTTGTTCAGAACCATGATCTTTGGGAATTCTTGGCATGTAATAGAACTCTCTGCTCTATGACTATGACTGGTCAGTTATCTCTTTTATAGAGTTCTTTTATTGCTTTAGGGCATCATATTGCCATAAGAATGAAAACAAAAAATCCTGTCTCTAAGCCTAACAGTATAATTTCCATTCCCTCCTCTTCTTACCACTTTTCTGGGCTAATGAGTTTATTCAGAACTTTTCCTCCTGTGTTCACATACTGCTGCTTCTTTTCTTCCTTTATTGATTCATTTCTGGTCTAGTATAACTGGAAAATTACGCCTTTTACAGCATTAAATTTCTGTATTATTTTTTTCCATTTCAGTAAAAATATGACGGATAGAAGACTTAGTTTCCTTTCTTATGTAATAATGATTGAGTTGCATGTAACGGACAAATAGAAAATGTTTTATATAAAATGGCCTAATGGAAGCACTTTTCCTTGTTTAAAAAACACAGTATCTTCCATTTTTATGTCTATTTGAAGCTATTTCTCAACTCTCAATTTAGCTTTCCCTGGTGGGAGTCATCATTATTTGCTCTTGGCAAGCAGAAAGATTGCAACAAAGTCATTTAGTTTTTCCCATTTTCTTTATCCCATATTTTTTAAGTCGCCCCTGTAATGAGATGGTTGTAAAGCTATTTTGTTTGTATTCTCCAATGATATTTTTTTTCCTCTTTCTGAAGTATTATCCTATGCACCTTATTCTCCATTTGAATCCCAGGTTAGAACTGTGTGTGTGTGTGTGTGTGTGTTAGCCATATGTATTCTCTGTCAGTCATGACTAGAAGAGTTATATTTTGACTAATATTTATGAGTCTTGAAGAATGTGGTTATTGTATGACCCTAATTTTTGTGACATTAATAACTTTGATAATCATGTTAATATTCCTACAGGATAAATAAATTAATCCCTGGGATTGGATGTCATTATTATCTAACACATTGTTTACTTTTAGTTTTGTGGTTATCTTATTAGAGAAAAAAAATTAGCAGAGAAGCCTCAAAGAATGTTACTAAGAAAATGTTTATATCATTTTGTTCCTTTAGCACCAAGAACAGTGAAAGATAGTGACTACTCAGTAGGTAATATTAGCAATCAATGAGATCATTTAAAGGATTTTTAATAGTATGTTGGAAATAGTTTGTTGTGATTTTAGCATATCATCATATTTTATAGTTAGAGTTGTGCCATCCCCATATTTTTTCTCCTTTATAACACAATATTTCACTTGGCTGACATTTTTTTTAAAGATATTATTTATTTATTTGACAGAGAGATAGAGAGACAGCACAAGTAGGCAGAGCAGCAGGCAGAGGGAGAGGCTCCCCACGGAGCAGGGAGCCCGATGTGGGGCTCTATCCCAGGACCCCGGGATCATGACCTGAGCCGAAGGCTCAACCGACTGAGCCACCCAGGTGCCCCTGACGTTCTTTTTAATACAAAATCTGGGACTGTTTCTTTCTGAAACTTGTCAACATTAAATCTAGGACTTTTACATATATTGCCTAAAATAAATACCTTTTATAGGTGAGTTCATTTTGATAGGTTTCATTTTGGATCTTTTTGGTTTAAATCTTGCAATGATTGTATCATTTTAATAATGTTCCAAATTATTTGGTAAAGAAATAATTGATTTTGATATTATTTACATGGCAGTATCTAAAAATACTGTTTAAACAGTTAAAATTACAATTTTATTCTTAATGCTAATTTTATAAGCATTTTTCTTCTGTATTACAGGTTTCCTATAACCCTTTTCTGTTTTCCAAAGATGAAGAAAGCAAAGGTAGATAAGGAAATAAAATCTGAAAAATAAAATATCTAAAAAGATCTCACATTAGTAAAATTTTAAGAGAAACTTGCATATTATATTCCTCAACTTTTAAATGTACAGAAATAGGGAGCCTCCATCAGCTCTTGACATGCTATGATTATTCCACACCTGTTGTCTCATTTCTTATTTCCATAATTTCCTATAAATCATACTTACTAAAAAGCAAGAGCAAATGCAGGTACCAATGGACCTTTGATATTGACTTTTGCATGACTACTTTACAGTTAGTTACCTAAGGTCATTATCTCCTTTTGCACACTTTTTTTTGCACACTTACTTTCTAACCCACTTCTCTCTGATATTATTTCCATAGTTACAAATATTGACCTAATTCCTAAGATCTTGACAATGAAGTGTCAGTGTCTAAATTTTCTGATCATGCTACATACGGGGAAATTGTACCTTCTTATAAATATTACATTTCTTTATTTAGAGGCAGAGTACTTTCTTTCCTGTTAAATATTGTTTTTCACTTGTTAAATCATTTGGGATAGAAACATGACAAGCACAATAAGAGAACTGGCTTACCCTGACTCTGCTACTATTTCTATGAACTTAAGCTTTAAACACTATTGGTCTGTTTCATTGATAAAATAAATTGGTAGACTAGATTTCTTCTAAGATTTTCAGCTTTAAATTTCTAAGAATCTTGTTTTCTGTTTCATATATCTAACCAGGTAGAAATTGTATGCAAGCAGTTCTGGTCAGATGAAAAAGGATTTAATTAGGTTAGACAGATGATCACTGGCAGAGGGATAAAATGGAGCTCAATGGTCTAAACTAACAATAGACACACTACTCTTCTACAGTGGGCCAATGTTTTTATACAAACCACCTGTGATTATACTTCACCTCTATCCCAAGTTTGCTGAACATTTATGCTACATGAAAGACATTGCTCAGCATGCTGGCCTTTTAGTTCTTTGGGAAACTATTCTGATAGATTAATCCTACATTTCATCAACTTCTCTTATTGCTGTAGTCACACCACAGAACCCCAATCTGTGATACTTCTTTACGCTAAAATCATAACAAACATTAACTCTCCCCTAACACCATGTCCAATATTTTCATTTTCCTTCTCAGTTATTACTACATTAACTGTTCTATCTTCTTTTCTACCATATTATCTCATTGATACTTTCCCCTTCTATCCATATGCCTTTCTCTAGTGAAACCCAACTATGGAAGGATATAATATTGGCTTTCATTATGCCTGTACTCAGATTGCTGAGCCTTGATGGATAAACATCAGAATATCAGGCAGAATGATAGAACGAATCATTTAAAATCAGCAGCATCAGTGACCCTTTTGACCACCCGTACAATCAATTACTTAAAACAATTTTTTCAGCTTGTAAAACTTGCCATTTCTCTCATCACTTGCTGTCCTTAGCAGCAACTCAAACTTTCTCTTCAGAGAAAGTTTTCAATTGCTTCCAATGGTCAAATTCCCAATACCAATCTACAAGCCAGTATAAATACTACCCCCTGCCTTTTCTATGCATTCCTCTCTGTCACAATATTGGAGAATTGCCACTCTTCCTTTCTAAAATCCATTTTTAATTTGTCCTTTAGGTTATTTCATTCCTCTTCCTTTTATACCTAATATCTTCATCTTTTCAACTGTACTAATTAATTTATGCCCATTGGCATTTATACATATTAAAAACACTCCACTCCTATGGAAGTGCTGAATACCCTGGGGAAGTGCTGAGTCTCCTCAAGACTGACCTGGGTCACTGATAGGTAAGCTTCTTTTTTCAGGAAGTCTACTTTCCCATTCAGGGACATAGTATTGGGAGTCTCAGAGCACTTGAAATCCCCCCAGTCCTTCAGCAACATGTTCATTTGTGACCTGGCTCAAGAAGCCATGAGGAAGCAGCTTGGGGAGCCAGCCCAGCAAAAACCAATGAGGGGCCCTTGTCCTGAGTGGCCACCACCAGTAGCCAGGCTTCTGGATTCCCTAAATTTCTCAAGGTCCCTCTCTGCCTCATCCCATAGATTAGGCGAGCTGCAGCAAGCAGAAGCAGTTAGGTTCTTTTATATCAAAACAGCAAAACACTAAAAAGGAAGTTGAGAAAATCCCACTCTACTATCAAAGACACATACAAGCTTTCCTAGCACCCCATAACCATATACCAAGTGGAAAACAAACTAAGAAACCAGGAAAAAAAAAAAACAACAGAATACCCCAGTATGAACACAAATCGTTCTCTTCTGGAAACACCTCCAACCTCAACTACAATTCTGCTTCCTGCCTCTTACAGTCTAACTTTCTAAAGAAGCCTTAAAAATCTTTGTTTCTATTTCATTCTCTCTCATTTGAACACCTATAGTAAGGCTGAAACAACCTTGGCGAATGGTACCAGTGATATCCAGGTCACTCTAATCAGTGGTCACTTTCCACACAAGTGAAACTCCTTAAAACTATCTTCTCTTCAAATTTCATTCCACTTTCTCCCAGTATTTTTTCTACTTTTTCAATTGCTTCCAATGGTCTATACCATTTTTAAATATTGGATTTCCTCAATCTTCTTCCTCAACTCTACTTTGAATTTATCTTCCCCACGGGTATTGCCATAGCTTGCAAATATATATTTCTAATACTCTTTTTTGGGCTTCAAATGTGTCTGTCTATGTATGTATGTATGAATTAATGTATGTATATGTGTATGTATGTATGTATCACATAATTTAAACTCAAAAAGCAAAATGTCTATCAAGCTGGACCTACTTTCCATTTCCCTCAAGCTCCCAGATGCATGAACTTTTTCTTTTTTTTAAAGATTTTATTTATTTGACAGAGAGAGAGAGAGAAAGAGAGTACAAGCAGGGGAAGTTGCAGGCAGAGGGAGAGGGAGAAGCAGGATCCCCACTGAGCAAGAAGCCCGACATGGGTCCAATCCTAGGACCCTGGGATCATGACCTGAGCCAAAGGCAGACACTTAACCAACTGAGCCACCCAGGTGCCCCACATTAATGTCTTCTAAAATAGCACTCTTAATCTCTCTCTAACCTCTCAATCACTTGTTGTCATAAAAAGAAGGAATTATTTGATGGACTTTTAGAAAAAGGGCAGAAAGAACATGGTTAGCTCAGTTCTTTCTTTCCTATACTGAGCCTATTCCTTCAGTATGCTTTCTTTTTATTTAGTGTTATAGTACACTCAATTGTTCCAATCAGAAAGATAGAATCTGATTTTGCCTTCTTTTCTCTCATACCCTTCATCCCCAGCTAACTCTACTTCTCCAAAGTATTTCTATTTCTGCCTTCCCATCTCTATCTTTTGGCTACTATAATAGCATTCCAATTGGCATTCCTCCATCACTTCCTACATCCCATATAGCTCCAATTAATCTTCTTAAAGGCATAGTTATTAATGTCACCACATCACTTTAAAAATCTTTCAATATGTATAGCTATCTATAGAAAAAGTCCAAACATCTTAATCTGGCTTAAAATTGGTGTATGATTTGGTCCCCTGTACTTGCCTCTCTAATTGGCTACCCACCAGCTTGTTCTTTGAGAATTAGTAGAAGGATCCTTCTATGAATTCTTCAATGTTATGTATTTTTACCAACTCAGGATTTTTATTCATCCTGTTCCTTCTCTTTGGAACAATATCCACCTTCTCCATTTGTACCCATTCATCTAGATAATGTCCATTGTTCTTTCAGATTTCATTGCTCAGGTTAACAGCCAATTCCTATGAAATTTCTTTATTGATCACCAAAAGAGGTGAGGTCAACCTGCTGTATGCTCTACTGCATTCTGTGTTTTTCATTGTACATAATGGAAATTGTAACTCTAAATTACTTATTTGTAATGACTTGCGCAATGTTTGTCTTTCTTACTAGACCATAAATCCATAGGTCTAGTAAGGGTAGGGATTATCTTTTTTTATTTTGGGGCCATGTTATACTCTCCAACATATTGAGATACTCAGTGGAATTTGCTTTATAAATGAGTTGCCAACAAAGAAGTAGAAATTTCTCAAAAAAAACTATGGCATGATAAAGTTGAGGGAGGAGAGTATGACAATAGGGTGGTTATTCTGCATTTGGTAGAATATAAGGCAGTAATTATGAATATCAAGGAGCTTAAAATAGCATAAAATTTGGGCACCTGGGTGTCTCAGGCATTAACCATCTGCCTTCGGCTCACGTCATGATCCCAGGGTGCTGGGATTGAGCCCTGCATCGGGCTCCCTGCTCCGTGGGAAGCCTGCTTCTCCCTCTCCCACTCCCCCTGCTTGTGTTCCCTCTCTCTCTGTGTCTCTCTCTGTCAAATAAATAAATAAATAAAATCTTTAAAAAAAATAGCATAAAATTCTGTTCTGTGACTTTTGAGGTACTTAAATGATGTAAAATCATCAGGTTACTTTCTTTTTAGGTTACTGATGTTATGAAATTGAATATAACAAATAACATACTGAATATAACAAATATACTATCTTATTACATAATAAAACCACAATCTGAAGTGCCATCTTTGACTCAATAGAATAGCTATTATGTATATCGTATAAAGGTAAATATTTGTAGTTGGGTCTGAAAAATACATGAAATCCAAAGAACAAAATAAAAATTAATACACTGCTTTGTGTTTATTTTTGAAGCATTTATTATATCAGTGTAAATATTAATTTCTGCCTTAGGTTGTACTGTTAATACATACAAGCATTGACATATATCGCTGCTGTGAAATGCAAGAGTGGAAATGCCTTTTACTTTACTTTGTTAATTCACTCAGGCAAAATATCTCAAAACAAAACAGATTAAAGTGGAACATTTTGGTCATCTTCCCTACCTCACTTTACATTTCTTTGTCTCTTCTCATATGTTCCTAATGCTTTCTTATCTCATGAATAACCATTTATACTACTGCTATTGCTGCTGTTGCTAACAATACATATCACTGAGCGCTTACATCCCAGTGCATTTTACAGAAACTTTAGGAAGTGGGTACTGATGTACTATTATTAACCATTTTTATATGGGGGAAGTGAAAAACAGGGGAGATTATGTGATTTCACTAAGATCTCTCAGCCAGTACAGGCAGCACTGGTTTACAAACAATAATATGGTGGCAGAGCCCATGCTCTCTAGCACTATTTTGTAATTCTCAGCCCACTATAATCCTAACTGTACGATCATCTGTTCCACTCCCACTTCTAGAGTCAGTCCTAATAGAGCTTTAGCAACGACTGTGCTCTGTGCCAAAGCAAGAGCACTTGACTTGGATTCTGACAGGTCCAAGAGCAAAGTACAAATCCATCTCCCCTCTGTGTCTTCGGGAGACCAGTGAGCTTGTCTGAGGTTTACTCTTCCCATCTGACAAAAGGAAATAATAATATCAAATTTATCTAGGCCACAGACTTAGCTTAAAGGAAGAATGAGATAATTAATATAAAGGTTTTTGTAAATCAGTATACAAATTTAAACAATCTTAAGGTGTCTCATTTGCACTAGCATTTGCTGTTATAGTGCAGAGTAAAAGCTGGGCTAAATACCTGCTGGAGACATAATTTATAGTCTTGTGACCACTGATTACCCCCCAACTTCAATTTCATCATGTGTAAAATGGAAGTAAAAATTGCTAACTTTATAAGTTAAAGTATTTTAGGTTTTTGTGAGATGGCATATGTCTGGTGGGAGGCATATGTTAATTCTTCAATAAATGTGAGTTCTCTGATGACTTTCTTCACTGCCCTAGGTAGAATTAAGTAACCCAAGACATGACTTATGGCTTCTTTTTTCTGTTTATTTTTTCCAATTCTTTTCTATCCCTTAGGCCCTGGATCCTGGATTCTTTTGGCCAATTACATTTTCTCTTTTCCAATTTTGGTATAACTAAACTGGACTGATCTTTTTCCATGGTTCTTACTACTTTATTCTTCCTGATTACATAGCCCTGCTTCATCAGTTGTCTTTTGGGATATGATTCAACCCTGAATCATTGCCCACTTGCTAGGGGCTCTGCATTGCTCTTTTGTTTGCATGTGAGTATGTATGCCAATTTTAAATAGATGTTTATTTTTTAGGACATAAATTTTATCTTATTTTTAACTTGCACATAGTGCTGATGGAGTGCAATTATGTCGTTACTCTCCCTTTACATCGTTTAAACATTTAGAGTACTACCAAATATCATTTTCCAAAATTGCCACTGACCTGGCTTGTTTACTAATTAAGGTCCTTCAAGTATGGTGAGAAAGTGGATGCTTCCTTTTCCATTTATTTTTCAATCATTGCAACAATGGTTCCAGAAAAAGCAAACTTGGATAAAGATGCGCCATTTCCTGGGAGAGCATGGCATATTGCTCTATGCATGCCCTTTTCACTCTGGCATAGCTTTGTCATATTGATGTTGTAGAGCTTCTCCAGTTCTTTCTACTGATGAAAACATTTTCTTTTTTAGTAATATAATTTGTCACCTACCCAGTTAATTATTTTGTTGCAATGGCCAAGAAATTTTTTTGTCCTCTGTTGACAAAGACTTGAAGTTTCTCATATTCCTTTGTATACTTTGCTGTGAAGAAATAGGGTTTTAGGCAAAGGTGATTTGTGACTCTCTGCATGTGTCTGTCTCTTCAATTTAGGGACAGTAGTTTCCCTGTGATCTGAATACTCTGATGGAACTTGTTGATTTTTACCTTATTCAGCCTTTTTTCTTGCATGATGACTTCCAAGCTCCATGCATTCCAGAAAGACAGTTTGTTCCATTTCATTGGTAACTAGAATTCTATGGTATAGATATACCATATTTTGTTTGGCCATTCACCAGTTGAAGGACATCTGGGCTTTTTCTAGTTTGGGGCTATTACAAATAAACATGCTATAAACATTCATGTGCAGGTTTTTGTGTGAATATAAGTTTTTATTTCTCTGGGATAAATGTCCAAGGAATGCAATTACTGGGTCTTACTGTAGTTGCATATTTAATATTATAAACAAAAACAGCAACAATTAAAAAAAACCCTGCAAAACATTTTTAAGAATAGCTGTGGCATTATATATCCTTATCAGCAGTGTATGAGTGATTCAGTTTTTCCATATCCTCACCAGTATTTGGTGTTTTCACTAATTTTTTTTTTTTTTTTAGCCATTCTGCAAGATGTTTAGTGATATCACAGTGTGGCTTTGATTTGCATTTTCCTAATGGCTAATGATATTAACATCTCTTAATGTGTTGATCTTCCATTTGTATAACCTCTTCAATGAAATGTTTCTTCATGTCTTTAGCTCATTTGGTCATTGTATAGCTTGTTTTTACATTGTTTATTTTGAGAATTCTTTATATATTGTAGATACTAGTTCTTTGCCGAATATGTGTTTGCAAATCTCCAGTTTGTACCTCGTCTTTTCATCCTCTTGACAGGGACTTTGCAGAGCAAAAGCTTTTAATTTTAAGGAAGTCCAATTCATCAATTTTCCTCTAATGCAATGTGTTTTTGGTGTCAGGTCTCTGAACTATTTGCCTAGACCAAACCTCCCAAATTTTCTATTTCTGGGTTCTCAATTCTTATCTATTGACATGCATCTATCCCTCTGTTGTACTGCACTGAATTGATTAGTTTAGCTATATAGTAAGACTTTGTATCAGGTAGAGTGATTCTGTCTACTTTATTCTTCTTTTGTCAAGATTGTTTATAATCTTTTTTAAGTTACAAAAGTAATATATGAAGGCACACTTGTAAAATATTTTAAATAACAGCAGATTCATGTGTTTCTCAAAAGTATATTTTGGTAACTTTTGGAGAAAAATCTCCCTTTACAATCACAGAGGAGGTTCTTGGTTTCCCAAATGTGCATTCTTCCTGATGGGCTTAAGACTAATGCTTCTAGCTATACATAATAGCTCAAAGGTCTAATGCTTTACATCTTTTAGCAAAATGTGGCCCTGGGTGAATTCTCACAATGTAGTGGTAGATATTGATAGGATCATGTTGTTTTGCTTTCATCACAGCAACTGAAGATGGCTGGAGGCCTAATCTTTTGTGTGGTATGACTAGAGAGAAGCTTGGAGCAATTTTGAAAAAGCAGCCTTGTGTGCAATGTTATTCCCAGATAGTTAGAGAGAGGATTAGCCTTATCCCCATATGTTTAGCTTCCCTGGTATCAGAAAGGCTCATTTTAAGCTGATGTTGTCCACACAAATTTGGAGATAAAGTGATTAAGCAGAAATGTCCATGAGCTATTACTTCCACAACTACATCAAATTATTCTACACAGGAAATTCCTGGTGGTAGGAAATAGGGCATCTGTCTTGAGCTGATTTCAAGCTGGAAGTGTGTCTTACTGCCTAAAGGGGATTAAAATGACCCTCTTCTGATTCATATTCAGAACTTTTTGGTGGGAAGATTGCTTCAAGGGGTGCTGCATCCTAGAGTAGGCAGCATTTTGTATAGTGGATGTTGGAGGAAAGTAGCACCTTCTATAATAGTAATTTAGGGAGATTTTGTGGAAAAATATTGTTTCAGTTAAAGTCCAAATATATTTTCTCTGCTACATCATTTGGCTTTACAAACAGCATATGCGAAGACAGAAAAATATTTATTAGAGCAGAAAGTGATGTAAAGGTAACATCAAAAGACTTATATCTTAATTATTTCTAAGTAATCTGTAGACAGAAAGAGGCTTGAGGAAGTATCAGTTTGACCCATGTTATCCAAAGTGGAATATTAGTGGAAAAGATAACAATAGAATAGAATAGAATTAACTTTATCATTTTGCCACCCCAAATCCTCCTTCCACCATCCATTTCATCTAGGAAGATACTTCTCCCCTCATTCAAATCATGGAGTTCTGGTGGAGACTAATCACAATGCTCTTTCCCTTTGATCATGGGTGGCCATGTGATCTACTTAGGCCAACCAAAGATTTTCAGCCCCTAGCCATAGCAATTGCTTCTATTATGGGCACATGTTCCAAACCAGTTTGATCAGATTTATTTTCTACAACTTCTAGCTGACACTGATAGATGTCTGACAGATAAGTATGAATACTTGGAGCCAGTATATTAGGTTCTGAGGGAATGTAAGCTCGAAAAAAATGGTAGAGAGAGACGAGATTTTTTTGGACCCTTTTTGCCCTGAGATCAGTCATACCTTATTTTTCTTTCAGTTCAGTTAGTTGAGCTAATAAACGTTTACAAATATGCTTGTGTCTTTACTTTTTTTTTCATTTTTTAAAAGTAGTTTTTACAACAAAATTGATAGGAAGAGAAATTTCTCATATACTCCCTATCCCCACACATTTCCCCCTTTATCAGTACCAGTGTACCAGAATGGTACACTTTCACTGAGGATGAACTTACATTAACACATCATAATCCCCCAAAATTGGTAGTTTACCTTAAGGTTCAATCCTGGTATTGTATGTTCTAAGGGTTTGGACAAATGTATAATGACATATATATAATTATAATATCACACTGAGTACTGTCACTGCCCTAAAAATCCTCTGTGCTCTGCCTATTCATTCCCCCTCATCCTCTCTGTAATGACCAATTTTTTCTTTTATTATTATCTCCAATAGGTTTTGCCCTTTCGAGAATGTCATATAGTTGGAATCATATGTGTAGCCTTTTCAGACTGGCTTGTTTGACTTAGCAATATGCATTTAAACTTCCTCCATATCTTTTCATAGCTTGATGGCTGATTTCTTCTTAGTGCTGGAAAATATCCCCATAATCCTTTTGTACCACAGTGTATATAACCATTCACTTATTGAAGAACATCTTATTTGCTTCCAAGTTTTGGGAATTATATATATTTTTTTTTTAAAGATTTATTTATTCATTTGAGAGAGCGAGAATGAGAGAGAGTACATGAGAGGGGGGGAGGGTCAGAGGGAGAAGCAGACTCCCTGCCGAGCAGGGAGCCCGATGCGGGACTCGATCCTGGGACTCCAGGATCATGACCTGAGCCGAAGGCAGTTGCTTAACCAACTGAGCCACCCAGGCGCCCAAGTTTTGGGAATTATAAATAAAGCTGCTATAAATATGTATGCAGGTCTTTGTGTGCACATAAGTTTTTAACTCTTATGGGTAAATATCAAGGAATACAATTGTTGGATAATATAATAAAAGTATGTTTAGTTTTATAAGAAATTGCTAAACTGTCTTCCAAAGTGGTTATAGCATTTTCTGTTCCCCCCAGCAATATGTGAGTGTTCTTATTATTCCACAACCTCACCAGAAATGGTGTTCTTAGTGTTCCAGATTTTGGACAACCTAGTAGGTGTGTAGTGGCATCTCATGGTTGCATTTCCCAGATGACCTATGAAATGCAGAATCTTTCATGTTGTTATTTTCCATCTGTGTATTTTCTTTGGTGAGGTGTCTGGAGTCTTTCACCCAAGTTTTAATGGGAATATTTGTATTCCTACTGTTGAGTTTGAAGAGTTCTTTGTGTATTTTGGAATACAATACTTTATCAGATGTGTTTTTGGCAAATATTTTCTTCTAGTCTGTGGTTTGTCTTCTAATTCTTTTGACACTGTCTTTCGCAGAGCAGAAGTTTTTAATTTTAATGAATTCCAGCTTATCAATTATTTCTTTCATTCATCATGTCTTTGGTGTTGTATCTAAAAAGGTATCACTATATCCAAGGTCATCTAGGTTTTCTCCTATATTATCTTCTAGGAGTTTTAATAGTTTTGCATTTTATATTTAATCTATTATCCATTTTGAGTTAATTTTGATGAAGAGTATAAGGTCTGTGTCTAGATTAATTTTTTGCATATGGATGTTCAGTTGTTCTGGCACCATTTTTTTGCAGAGACTAGGTTTCCTCCATTGCAGTGCATTTGCTCCTTTGTTGAAGATCCGTTGATTGTATTTATGGGGGTCTATTTCTTGGCTCTTTATTCTATTGCATTAATCTGTCCATTCTTTCATCAATACCACAGTGTCTTGATTACTGTAGCTTTAAAGTAAGTCTTGAAATCAGGTAGCATCAGTCTTCTAAATTTGTTCTTCTTGAATGTTGCATTGGTTATTCTGGCCTTTTGCCCCTTCATATAAATTTTGGAATCAGTTTCTTGATATCCATATAATAACTTACTGGAATTTTTATTGAGATTGTATCGAATTTGTAGATAAAGTTGAGAAGAACTGACATCTTAACAATAATGAGTCTTCCTCTGCATGAACATGGAATATCTCTCCATTATTTAGTTTTCCTTTGATTTCTTTCATCAAAGTTTTGTAGTTTTTTTTCATATAGATCTTGTAAATATTTTTATTAGATTTCTACCTAAATGTTTCCTTTTGGGGGTGCTAATGGAAGTGGTATTGTGTTTCTAATTTCAAATTCCATTTGTTCATCATGGAAAACAATGGACTTCTGTCTATATCCCAGTACCCTGTAACCTTGCTATAGTCACTTATTAATTACAGCAACGTTTTTTGTTAATTCCTTTGGATTTTTTACATAGATGATCACATCCTCTGTGAACAAAGAAAGTTTTATGAATTCCTTCCCAATCCGTGGGGTTTTTTTAAATTGTATTTTATTTCTTTTTCTTGCTTTTTTGCAGTAGCAAGGACTCCCAGTATGATGTTGAAAAAGAGCAGTGACAGAGGACATCCATGCAGGTACACCATGATCTTAGGAAAGTTTTGAGTTTCTCACCATTAAGTATGATGTTTTATATAGGTTCTTCTAAATAGTCTTTATCAAGTTGAGAAATTTCCCTTCTATTCCTAATTTTATTGATAGTTTTTAACCATGAGTGGATGTTGGACTGTGTCAAATGCTTTTGCTGTATCAACTGATGTGATCATGTGGTTTTTCATTTTTAGTCTGTTGTGATAAATTTCATTAATTAATTTTCAAATGTTGAACCAGCCTTGCATATTTGAGATAAATCTCATTTAGTCATGGTCTATAATTAATTTTATACATTTTTGCATTTGATTTGTTAATATTTTGTTGCAGATTTTAGCATCTATGTTCATAAAAGACATTGGTCTATAGTTTTCTTATAATGTCTTTGCCTAGTTTTGGTATTAGGGTAATGCTGATGTCATAAATGGGACAGAAAGTATTCTCTCCACTGATATCCTCTGAAAGAGATCGTAAAAAATTGGTATAATTTTCTCCTTAAATGTTTGGTAGAAGTCACCATTGAACCCATCTGGGCCTGATGCTTTCTGTTTGGAAATTTATTAATTATTGATTCAATTTCTTTAGTAGATATAGACTTATTCAGACTGTCTATTTCTTCTCCTGTGAGTTCTGGCAGGCTGTCTTTTAAGGAATCCATTTCATATAGGTTATCAAATTTGTAGGCATAGTATTTCCTACAAAAATGCTATGTTATTCATAGTATTTCTTTATTACACTGTTAATTTCTATGGCATCTGTAGTGATGCCCTCTTTTTCATTTTTGGTATTGGTAATTTGTGTCCACTCTCTTTTTTTCTTAGTTAGCCTGGCTAGAGGTTCATAAATTTTATTGATCTTTCAAAGAACCAGCTTTTGGTTTTATTGATTTTCTATATTGATATTCTGTTTTCAATTTCATTGGTTTCTGCTGTAATTCCTATTATTTCTCTTTTATATACTTAATTGAATTTAATTTGCTGTTTCATTTCTAGTTTCCTAAGGTGACTAGAGCAAACCAATTTATAGTGCCTGACATATTTCTTGGACTAAGATAAGTTAAGCATTAAAAGGGCAAGAAATTATTACAAATGCAAAGGACAAAAGAAATGACATACACATATGTGCATGTGTATGTACATAATGTTTAGTGAATATTGAAAGAATGGATTTCGATTTTCAAAATCAAACTATTTTCTGTTCTCCTTTGAAATGAGAATACCAGAAATTCATGGAAGCATTTTTAAAAAAGAAAAAGGGGGATCACTGGCAAAAAAAAGGGGGGTGGTTTCTGATTGCTTCGTTCAGTCCAGACATCCTTGTTTAAAATTTGCCTACCATATCGATTCTCTACTCTGGTTCTCTTCTAATAGATAGATGTTGGAATTTTCAGATCTGTTAACCAAGTATTACTTTTATAATTTCATTCTTTATTATTTAGCACTGTACGTTGAAATAATGCCTACATTGGATTTCACAGCCATTTAATTCACTACTCAGAAGAGTAGTGTACAAAATTCACCTAATCTACTAAGATTTTTATTATGATTATTACTATTCTTATTAATAGTTTTGTCTTACTTGCAGCTATCAAGCTTTATAATTCTATAGGGTTAACTTGATTATTTATATAGTCTACCATATCTTTAAAAATATGAATTATACTTATTCATTATACTGGCTTTCCCCACATATTTGGTCATTTCTAGGTATACTTGCATTGTTCACTCCAGTTCTGGTATTTGAAAGGACCAATCTCCACAAAGTATGCTCTCAAAGGCTTTTATTTAAAGACAAAAGATACAGTACAGTTAGTTAAAGAGAATGGCAGGTAGGTATCAGAGATCAAAGAGACATTCCATAATAAGTCCCTTTTTTTATACATGCATGGACCATGCTGAGTCTCTGGCCTGAACTGCAAAATCTTGTTTTAGGGAGTGCTCCTCAAAAAAACTCTCACAATCCCTTTAAATAATCAAGCCACACTTGTCAAACAGGTTGGGCTTGTTGAAAACCAACTGTCAAGAAACTGATCGTATGGGTCACCAGGGAAGTTTCAGATTTAAATGTCACATCATAAATCCCAGTACTCTCATCTCTCCACAAGTAAAAAACCGGACATCCAGGAGTCCCAAGATATAAAGACTGAACTTTCTCAGTCCAGCTATTAATCAACTCTGGTTACACATCACTAATATTTTATTTTGAAAGGCTTTATCCAGTCTGTGCCTGTCATATAGTTTTATGACAGACTATCTCTAGATCTTGTAGAGAAAATGTGGAATGGACTACTGGACAGTAGGTTTCAGTGCTAGTGTTCTGGGTATAGAACTTCCAATTTGTTTTCTCTTCCTTGACATTCAGAGCATTGTTCAGCATCTTAAATCAAGTAATCCACCTATACTATTTTACTTGGAAGTAGACACCTTTGTGGTCAATATTTGTCTCAAGAAGCAGGGATCCAGGCTAGAGATGAGAGTGGCTGAGGTTGGGATGAAGTTTATCTACCTGGCACATACTAGTGTAACTTTACTGCCATGTTGTTTCTTTTGCTCCTGATGTACAGCACATCAAGATTCATAAACTTTATAACCTGAAGTTTCCTAACTTTGCATCAGCTCTTCCATGAACAGATTTTAAAATACAATTTTTTCCCTCTGGATTTGTCTCTGTCTCCATTCTTCCTCAGAATCCTTGGTCCACCTAGGGTAACATTTTTGTTTACCATTCTTTGTCCTACTTTGGGATTTTTTTTTTTCTTTTACAAACATATATTTGGAGTTCCAGAAAGCAAAAAATGAAGAGAGGAAAAACAATAATTCAATAATTTGCAATTTTCTAGAGTGGATTTTTTTTTAAATGAAATATAGTTGACATACAATGTTATGTTAGTTTCAGATGTACAACATAGTGACTTAACAATTCTATATATTACTCTATGCTCACAAGTGTAGTTACCATCTGTCACCATATAACATTATTACAGTATTATTCAGAATGTTCCATATGCTGTACTTTTCATCCCATGACTATTTATTTTACAATTGTAAATTTGTATCTCTTAATCCTATTTTGCTCATCTCCTCACTCTCTCCCCTCGGGCAACAACCAGTTCGTTCTCTGTATTTATAGTTCTGATTCTGTTTGTTGTTATTGTTGTTGTTATTTTTTAGATTCCACATATAAGTGAAATCATTTGGTATTTGTCTTTCTATGTCCAACTTATTTCACTTAGCATAATATTGTCTAGGTCCATTCATGTTTTTGTGAATGGCAAGATCCCATTCTTTTTTATGGCTGAGTAATATTCCACTGTATATATGGAGCTTCTTTATCCATTCATGTATTGATGGACACTTAAGTTGCTTCCATATCTTGGCTATTGTAAATAATGCTGCAATAAACAGGGGTGCATATAGCTTTTTGAATTAGTGTTTTCATTTTCTTTGGGTAAATACCCAGTAGTGGAACTATGGAATCATATGGTATTTCTATTTTTAATTTTTCTCCAAATCCTTTCCACCACTTGTTATTTCTTTTCCTTTTGATACTAGCCATTCTGACAGGTGTAAGGTGTAATAGCTCATCGTGGTTTTGATTTGCTTTCCCCCTATGATTAGTGATGTTAAGCATTTTTCATGTGTCTGTTGGCTGTTTGTATGGCTTTTTTGGAATACATTATTTTGGAAAAAATGGCTATTCAAAGTCTTCTACCCAATTTTAAATCAGATTATTTGTTCTTCTCATGTTGAGTTGAGTATTGTATAAGTTCTTCATATACTTTGGATATTATCCCCTTACCAGATATACCATTTGCAAATATCCTTTCCCATTCAATAGGTTGCCTTTTCAATTTGTTGATCATTTTCTTTGCTGTGCAAAGGCTTTTCTTATTTTGGAGTAGACCCTGATTTGGGATTTTATACTTCTTATTATCTTTACCTTGGATACTTCTTTTTCTACTTATCTTTTTTTTTTGTTTTTTGTTTTTTTTAAAGATTTTATTTATTTATTTGAGAGAGAGAGAAAGAGCACAAGAGGGGGGAGCAGGAGAGGGAGAAGGAGACTCCCTGCTGAGCAGGTAGCCCGATGCGGGACTCGATCCCGGGACTCCAGGATCATGACCTGAGCCGAAGGCAGTCGCTTAACCAACTGAGCCACCCAAGCGCCCTCTACTTATCTTTTTAACCTAGCTATGGCCTTGTAATTATTCACATCTTCCAGGGAAATCTCTGATTCACCACTCTATGCTGGCTTCTTTTATATTATCACAATAAAACTTGAACTTGGCCTTCAGGGAGTTAAAAAATTTCTTTATTCCTCTATAGGATTTGTAGAGGAATCTGTAATTCAATGTATTGTATCTGTTTTGGAAAATTCTCAAGTATTACCTCAAATATAGCTTCTGTCCCTCTTTCACTTTGGAGAGATTCCAGTTACACATATCTTTTCATAGTTTTTCCAATTGCCTCCTGCATTTTTTTTCTCTATTTTCCATCCTTTTTCCAATATGCACTTCAATCTTAATATTTCACACACAAATTCCTGATTATCAATCCGCTGTTTTACTGTGTCCAGTATGCCTTTGAACTCACCTATTAGATTCTTATTTTCACCTATTGTATTATTTTAATAAACATTTTATTTTAGAACTGTTTCACATTCACAGAGAAACTGTGAAAGTAGTTCTGAGAGTTTCCATATACTTCATACTTAGTTTCTCCTTTTATTAACATCCAGTTTAGTACAGTACTTTGCTATAATTAATATACCAGTACTGATAAATTAAAGTCTGTAGTTTATTTTCAGATTTCTTTAGTTTTTATCTAATGTCCTTCTTCTGTTCCAAGATCCCAATCATGACAGCACATTACATTTAGTGGTCATATCTCCTTAGGCTACTCTTAACTGACAGTTTCTCAGACTTGCCTTGTTATTGATGATCTTGACAGTTTTGAGAAGTACTCGTCAAGTATTTTCCAGAATATCCCTTAATTGGGATATATCTGATGTTTTCCTTATGATTAGACTAAAGTTATGTGTTTTTAGGAATAAGACCACAGAGTTAAAGTGCCATTCTCATCACACTGTATGAAAGTACATACTATCAATATGACTTAGCATTGCTGATGTTAACCTTGATCATTTAGTTATAGTAAAGTTTGTTATGTTCCTCTATTATAAAGTCAGTCTATTTCCCTCCTTTTCCATTTTATACTCTTTGAAAGTAAGTGGAAAGTTATGTTCCACATCATTGAGGGTAGAGTATTTACATGAGCTATTTTTCTGTTCTTCCCATTTATTTATATATTCAATCATTTATTCCAGTATTGACTCATGGATATTTATTTCATACATTGAGTTAAAACCCAATCCTATATTATTTTGTTACTCAAATTGTCCTAGCAGTGGTTGTCATTAGCTCTTTCATTTGGTAAATCCCAAAGATTTACCTCTATGATTGTGTGCATTTTTAAAATTGTTTTCTTACATTCTAGTACTACAAAATGTTGTAGACTCATTTCCTGTGCCAGTCCTACAAATAGCCACTTCTTCAAGGGTCTTGGTTCCTTTTACCAGATAATGGTATTAGACACCAAGAACCGGGTGGGAGGTGTGCTTATTGCTATGGAGGTTATAGACATCAGGAAAGAGACTTGTTCCCAAAGTGTAAAAGTCTTAATGGTAAGGCCAGTGTTTACATTTCAGATATGTTGCATTATAAGGTATCAGTTGGGAAGTAATGTTTTAAAAACATATAGTCAGTGAATAGGGAAGAAAAAAAATAAATTTGCTCTCTGCCTTCTTGATGAAATGATTCTAAGTGATGGGTTATTGAAGGACATGTGATACCTGGGCTTACGGGAAACATTTCAGGAAACTTTGCCAATTGTTTACTTTTGTTGCAATCTGAAAGGAACATCAGTTTTTGTTCTTATTTGGCTTCTCTAGAGTCTCTAAATTATGCATGAACAGTTCTTAATCAGTTTGGGGGCTATAGTGTGTTAATTTTGAATTGCCTGAATTGTGAAATCTGATTATTTTGAGGCAGTACAAACTCTCATTGCAGAGTTTTAGCTTTTGTGTTGAAATTGTACCTTGAATACCTTGAAATATACAATTTTTTAAAATTGAGTTTACTTTATTTACTTATTAAGGAAAAAGGTTATCTAACTTGTGATCTTGAAACTTAACAGAAGGCTTATATAACATATTTCAGAAGGAAATTAATTGTTTTTAGTTTTGTCTATTTTAAAAAGTATATAAATGGAAAATCTAAGGATGCCTGGGCTCAGTCAGTTAAGCATCTGCCTTGGGCTCATGATCCTGGGGTCCTGAGATTGAGTCCTGCATTGGGCTCCCTGCTCAGCGGGGAGCCTGTTTCTCTCTCCCCCTCTGCCATTCCCCCTGCTTGTGTGCACTCTCTCACTGACAAATAACTAACTAAAGAATCTTTTAAAAAAATGGAAAATAAAAGAACAAAACAATCAAACAAAACCTGAGCTCTTGGATACAAAGGACAGACTGGTGGTCGCCAGAGGTAGGGGAAGGGGGGGAAAGAAGGTGGGCAAAATGGGTGAATGGGGTTAAAAAGTAAAAACATCCAGCTATAAAATAAAGAAGTTATGGGATGTAATCTACAGCATGGTGACTATGGTTAGTAATACTGTATTGCATATTTGAAAGCTTCAGCACAAGAAAAAAATGTTTGTAATTATGTATGGTAATGGATGTTAACTAGAATTGTTGTGGTGATCATTTCAAAATACATACAAATGCTACAGATAAAGGGCTGGTATCCAAGATCTATAAAGAACTTCTCACACTCAACACCCAAAACACAAATAATCAAGTCAAAAAATGAGCAGAAGACATGAACAGACTCTTCTCCAGAGAAGACATACAAATGAGAGACACATGAAAAAGTGTTCATCATCATTAGCCATCAGGGAAATTCACATCAAAACCACATTGAGATACCACCTTACACCAGTTAGAATGGCAAAAATTGACAAGGCAAGAAACAACAAATGTTGGAGAGGTTGTGGAGAAAGGGAAACCCTCTTACACTGTTGGTGGGAATGCAAGTTGGTACAGCCACTTTGGAAAACAGTGTGGAGGTGCCTCAAAAAATTAAAAATAGCACTACCCTATGACCCAGCAATTGCACTCCTGGGTATTTACCCCAAAGACACAGATGTAGTGAAAAGAAGGGCCATATGCACCCCAATGTTCATAGCAGCAATGTCCACAATAGCCAAACTGTGGAAAGAGCTGAGATGCCCTTCAACAGATGAATGGATAAAGAAGATGTGGTCCATATATACAATGGAATATTACTCAGCCATCAGAAAGGATGAATACCCAACTTTTACATCAACATGAATGGGACTGGAGGAGATTATGCTAAGTAAAATAAGTAAAGCAGAGAAAGTCAATTATCATATGGTTTCACTTATTTGTGGAACATAAGGAATAGCATGGAGGACATTAGGAGAAGGAAGGGAAAAATGAAGGAGGGAATCAGAGGGAGAGATGAACCATGAGAGACTATGGACTCTGAGAAACAAACTGAGGGTTTTAGAGGGGAGGGAGGTGAGGGGATGGGTTAGCCTGGTGGTGGGTATTAGGAGGGCACATACTGCATGGAGCACTGGGTGTTATATGAAAACAATGAATCGCGGATCACTACATCAAAAACCAACGATGTATTGTATGGTGACTAACATAACATAATAAAATAAAATAAAAAAAATAAAATAAAATAATACATACAAATATCAAATAATATGCTGTACCCTTGAAACTAATATAATGCTATGTCAATTATATCTAAATTTTTGAAAATAAAATAAAAATAAAAATGGGCTAAATCAAAGTTGATAGAACAAGGAGATATATGTCTATATACTAACTTGTGTATATACACAAATGTATCTATACATTCTTTTATTTGTAACTATTTATGTATATTAATCAAAATGAGTTCATACTAATGTCTCTAACTATTCATTACCACATGGATCATTCTTGCCTCCTTCCATTGCTTATTTAAAACCTTCAAAACCAATAGTAAGAATTCCAGCTACCAACATATACAACAATTTACTTAATTGTTCAATTCCAGTGTTCGCACATCCTGGTTTCAGACTGTTAACCATACACCTGTGAAAAGTACTTTATCAACAACAGTACAGTGCTTATACACAGTTTCTTTTGCTGTTATTCTTACAAATTCCACTCAATTTCAGATTTAGTCAGCACCTTATTTCCACATCCATCGAGAAAGTTTCTTTCATGAATTTTTAGTGCAGTTAGATTCTTTATCACTTTCTGGATTTCATCCTGGGATCTTCTGAATCCTAAATAATGTTCAATAAATTTTCACACCTTAAGTTAACTCTTTTTGCTGTAAGCTTCTATGAATTTTGACAAATGCTTAATGTCTAATATTTAACATTACAATATCATACAGAATAGTTTAACCTTCCTAAAAAAGAATCCAGTGTTTCAGCTACTCAACATCACCCTTCTCGAACCCTTGCTTTGTTTCCTGTCTTTAAATAACTTTGCGTTTTCCAGAATGTCATATAATTGCAATTATATAGTATGTGGTTATTTTTGACTGGCTTCTTTCCAATTAGCAATAGGCATTTAAGATTCATCTGTCTTTTTGTGGTTTGACGCAGCTCATCCCTTTTTGTCCACAAATACATTCCATCATATGGATATACTGCAGCTTATTTATCCATTCACCTATTGGAATATCCTGGTTGCTTCTAGTTTGGGGCAATTATGAATGAAGGTGCTATAAACATTCACATATGAATAATTTGTGTGGACATTTATTTTCAAATCAGTTGGTTCAGTACATGATTGCTGGATCTTATGGTAAAATTATATTTAGTTTTGGAATGAAGTGCCAAAGTGTCTTACAAAGTGGCTTTACCATTTTGAATTACAACCAGCAATGAATGAAAGCTCCTGTGGCTCTGTACCTTTGCCAGGAGTTGGTACTGTCATGATTTTTTGCTTGTTTGGTTTGGTTTTGGTTTTTTAGCCATCCTAATAGTTATGTAGTGATATCTTCTTGTGTGAATTTAAAATATTTTAATAACAAATGATGTTGAGCACCTCTTCATCTGCTTAAGCCATCTGTATATCCTTTCTGGTAAAATATCTGTTCAGATATTTTGCCTTTTTTTAATTGATCACTTTGTTCTCTTATTGTTGTTTTAAAAGTTCTTTGTATAATTAGAGGTTTTTTATCAAGTTGAGGAAGTTTCTCTCTATGCTTGGTTTTCTGAGAGTTTTTATATCAATGAGGGTTTGATTTTGTCAAATGCTTTTTCTGCATTTGTTGATATGATCACATAATCTTTCTTTAGCCTGTTCGTATAGTGGATTGCAATTATTAGTTTTCAAGTGTTGAATGAGACTTGCATAGCTGAAATAAATTCCACTTCATCATAGAATATGATTCTTTTTGTACATTGCTGAATTCAATTTGCTAATATTTTGTTGAAGATTTTTGCTGCATCTTTATGAAAGTTATTGGGCTGTGATTTTCTTTTTCTGTAATATCTTTATCTGGTATTGATTGTTAGGATAATTCTGGTAATTCTAGTTAGGAAGTGTTCTGTTTTTTGGATGAGATTGTGGAGAACTGTGGCCATTTCTTTCTTACATGTCTGCCAAAATTTATTAGTTAACTCATCTGGGCCTAGTAAGCTTTACTTAATGTTTATTAATTACTCATTCAAATTCTTTAATATGATAATTTAGATGAAATTGACTGATTCCTTAAAAGAAACAAACTGTCAAAACTCAAATAAGGAGAAAGATCATCGGAAAGGATTTTTAAATACTAAAGAACACTTTACTAGTATGTAGTGCCTCTCTACATCCCTGGTAATTTTCCTTGTTTAAAAGTCAGCTTTGTTTGAGGTTAATGTAACTACTCACCTTTATTTTGACTAGTGTTAGTATGGCTTATCTTTCCACATCCCTTTACTTTTAATCTATCAGTCTTTATACATAAAATGAGTTTCTTATAGACAACATATGTAGGGGGACTTTTTTTTATCCACTCTGACAATCTTCCTTTTATTTGGTGCATTTAGACCATTCACGTTTCGTGATTATTGGTTCAGCTGGATTAATATCTACAATGTTTGTAACTGTTGTCTTTGAATTCATTCTTTGTAATTTTTAATCTTCTTTTTCTGCCTTCTATGGTTTTAACTGAGCATTTTATGCTTCCATTTCCTCTCCTCTTAGCATGGCAATTGTACTTCTGTTTTAAAATTTTTAGTGATTGTCCTAAAATTTGCAATACACATTCACAACTAGTCTAAATACACCTTCAAATAACACTGCACTGCTTCAGGCATAATATGTTACCTTAGAGCAGAGTATTCCCAATCCCTCCTCTAATCTCTTATGAATTGTCTGTCATTCATTTTACTTATCTATATGTGTTGTAACAACACAATTCATCCTTGCTATTACTTTAAAAAGTTATCTTTTATATTAAATAAGAGTAATAGCAATAAAATATATTTTTTAAAGATTTTATTTATTTATTTGACAGAGAGATACACAGCGAGAGAGGGAACACAAGCTGGGGGAGTGGGAGAGGGAGAAGCAGGCTTCCCGCTGAGCAGAGAGCCCGATGCGGGACTCTATCATGACCTGAGCCGAAGGCAGACACTTAATGACTGAGCCACCCAGGCACCCCAGCAATAAAATATTTCATTTAACCTTCATTTATTCCTTCTCTGGTGCTCCTTCTTTAAATAGATCCACATTCTGACCTATATCATTTTCCTTCTTCCTTTAAAACTATTGAAATTTCTTGCATGGTAGGTCTGCTGATAGCAAATTCCTCAAGTTATTGCTTGTCTGAAAAGGTCTTTATTTGTTCACTTTGGAAGTAAATTTTGGTGGGTATTTAATCAAATATTGATGTTTATTTTTTCCTTTCAACACTTTAAGTATTTTATTCCACTCTCTTCCTACATGAGTGATTTCTCACAAGATGTCTACTATAATTCTTATTCTAGTTCCCCTATAGGTAAGATGGTTACTTCCTTGACTTCTTTCAAGATTTTGTCTTAATCTATGTTTATATATGATATGCCTAGATATATTTTATTTTGTTTTATGTTGTTTGGGTATTTATCCTAACACCTGCTATTAATTGGAAAGTTTTCAGCCATTATTGCTTCAAATGTTTCTTCTGCTCTGTTTTCTCCTTCAGGTATTACAATTACATTAATGTTATACCTTTTGTAATTGTTCCACAGTTCTTGAAGGTTCTGTTCCTGGTTTTTTGTTGTTGTTGTTTCTTCTTTGTCATTGTATTTAATTTGGGGAAATTTCTATTGATTAATATTCAAGCTCAATGATTTTTTCCCAGTGTGTCCAGTCTATTAATGAGTCCATTTACTGCATTCTTTACCTTAATTAAAATGTTTTTGATTTCTAGCCATTTCCACAGTTCCACTTACATTACCTCTTTTTGCACGTTGCCTACTTTTCCATTAGAGCCCTTAATCACAGTTGTTTTAAATTCCCTGCCTAAATTCCTAAATCTGTGGCATCATCTCAGTCTGGTTCTGATGTTTGCTTTATATTTTCAGACATTTTTGTTTTGTCTTTTGCACTTTATATGTCATCATTTTTTTGTTGAAAGCTGGACATCTGTCAGGTGACAAAGTTGAGGTAAATAGGCCTTGTGAGATTTTGTTAATGTGGCGAGGAGTTGGTCTGTGTTTAATATTTTCATAATTGCATTTCTCCTCAAATTACTTAGTGTTCTTGTTTGTGTAATCACTTTGACTTTGGGTTTCTTTAAGTATTCCACCTAGGAGAAATTCTAAATCTGTGAGTCTTTCAGAGGTAATCCACTGTTACTATAACGGAGCCCTGCTGGTGTGGTAGAAAGGTGTGGGAAGGGGAAGTATTCTATAATCTTTTGATTAAATCTCTGTGTTTTTGTGAGCTTGTGCCTCTGGGTTGTGACCTTCCTAAGTGTTTCTCTAGTGGTACAGCTTTTTTATCTCCCTTAGATGAGATAGGATAGAGGAGACTGGAGTCTGAGTATATCACTGCCAGCAGCTATTGGGATAAGGGTCTGATAATCTTTTTTTTTTTTTTTCCTTTCCTTCAGGGAATAGGCAGTACTTAAAAAGAAAATTCTGGGAGTATTTGACAATAATTACCCTTTCCTTTCCCTGTAATAGGCACAACAGGATCTTTCTAATACATTCACCTTGAAAACATAGTGGACTTGAAAAACATGGCACTCTTTCTAAGACTACAGTCACCAGGATTTTCTTTTTGTCATGCTAGTCCACACTGAGCTTCCAGCAACTCATCAAAATCACCATATAAGTATTCCTACACATTTATGGTTCCTGTGGCTCCTACTCCAAGCAAGCAGTTCTTGACTGTGACTCTCTTGGTTTGCCTGTCTCTGAATTTCAGGGTGGCAATCTGCCCTATAATCTCAGTTATCTGATGGATTCAATAAAAGCCATTGATTTTCTTTTTGTTCTGCTTTTCCTCGTTTTAAGGATGAGAGTGACAACTTTAAAGCTCTTCTGTACATAATGCAGCTGAAATCAGAAGTAGCAGGCATTGGGTCTTTAACATCAATAATGTTGACTTCTTTTAAGAATTTGAGGTCTTTACTAATGTTCTCCATTTTTTTTCTATACTTAACAACACATTGTTCATATTTATTTTAAAGTTACTATCTGATAACTGTGGTATCTAAATAATCTATTTTTTCTTGGTTTTGGGTCATTCTTTTTGCTAAAAGATAACCTCTTAATTTTTAAATTTAATGATAGATATTGTGTATGAGAAGCCAGAGAAGCTCTGAATGATGTTTCCTTTCTCAAAGAGGGTTAAACATTTTTTCTGGAGGGCAAATAGAAGATAGGCTGATTTGTTTGATCCCATGGGGAATTCATTTTAGGTTGTTTTTTTTTTCTTTCAGGCAGAACATGTTCAACTTTGGCTTTACTTCTAGATCATGGCCCTTACCCCTCAGCTGTGCTCCTAAGAGGTCTCAACTATAACCTAACAATGTCTGCCAGCATACTTCATCTTGGCAGGTCTTGAACTTCCACCTCTGCCTCTAGGACTGCACTGCTAATAAAATCTCTGAGCAGCTCTTTAGCTTCTCAGCTGCTAATTTATGTACAAATTGTTGCAGTATCTCTCTGAGCATGTTTATCTTAGAAGCTCACTAGTATCTTAAGGGAAATTGCACACTTGGGTTCACTCTTTGTGGTTCTCTCTTCTCTGAGATTTTGTCCAACTAGTCCAATCACTTTGAAATTTATAGTCCAATCTCTGAATTATCATACATGTCAACTACATTAACTAGAGTCCTAAATGTCTTCATTATTTTTCATTGTCCTGAACTATATCAGTATACGTCTATATTTGGAAATATATTCAACTAAATTGAATAATATTTTGGGGTCTTAAAAAACCTCATATACAAGATGTTGAAAGTATAATTCAGCCTACACAAGCAATCAAGAGAAATACTTAATTCCAGTTTTTAAAATTTTTGAAGCATTTAAAATAAATAATGGATATGTTATCATTTAAAAATAAACCCAAAGATCTTGTGCTCTATATTAATTAGAATTTATTTCAATCCCATGCTATTTTGAGGATTCAATTTTTTAAAAATGCAGTGCTGGTAAACTGAGAAAGTTACCCTAAAAATATCATAGGTATAGTAGCTATGAAATATAGATTATAAATGGAGAATTTTTTCTTTTTTTTTTTTTAAGATTTTATTCATTTGAGACAGAGAGAGCGAGCATGAGCAGGGGAGAGGCAGAGGGCAAGGGAGAAGCAGGTTCCCTGCCGAGCCAGGAGCCAGACATGGGGCTCGATCCCAGGACCCCGGGATCATGACCTGAACTGAAGGCAGATGCTTAACCATCTGAGCCACCCAGGCGCCCCAATAGAGAATTTTTAAAAGCTATTTTGCTTTACCATTTCTCATGTGAAATTATATAGTTAAGTGTAGTGAAATGGCATACTATATGAAGGTAGCTGAGTGAAGAACAATGATAGTGCAACATTACTGATAATTATGTAGTTACGCACATTGTAAATGCATTTTCTTTCATTTAATTCCCCCAAGGGAAAAAAAGCAGACTACATGAATCTATCTGTTTTATATTTGGTTAATATTACATATTAGGCTTCATTTAGAACCCAATTTAAGTTGTATATATCTCTAGTAATAAGACAGATTTATTTGAGAAAGAATATACTTATTGTAATGGTTATCTAGTTTACTGTAAATATATATATGTAGGGAGGGAGGGAGGAAGGGAAAGGAGGGGGGAGAGAGAGAATGCATTTAGAAAGTGTGATTTAGCCACAAAAACATGGCTAAAAAAATTCTGTTTTACGTAAAATAAGTTCTTAGATTGTATCTACTCCATGGAAAAAGTAAATTAAATCTCTTAAAATTAAGTGCTTGGAACCTGATTAACCTTTTCCTTAATTTCAAGATTTTATCTGTAAAAGGTATAGTATTGTTAATATACCTTATATTGCCATTAAAGTTAAACCAAATAACTTATTTAAAGCAATGGAGTCTAATAATCACAAACAAAAAAGTCTTTACACATCTATAGCCAATTTGTCCGGATATTTATTTTAAATAACTGTTAGTCTAAAGTTCTCATTTTATAGGTCTACATTGATTAGCTAATCCAAAAATTTCTATAATTTATTATTGAATATTTTTACACACAAAAACACACTCGTGTGGGCACACACACGCATACGCCACATGCACAGACTTGAATTACTGATAACTGGGACATTTTCTGAAACAAAGACGACCAGTATTTTGCCATAATTAGACTTTGTGAAGAGCAGTCTTAGATTTTTGCAGTTTTAGCAGGTACGCTTTTTTTTTTTTTCTTACTAAATAGTTAATTGGAGATAATTGAAGAAAACAAAGAAATGTCCTTGGTGAGTGTTAGCTGGATTACTACTTTGAGAGAATGAAGCTATAACTAGGGCAACATGAAACCTGCCAAGAACAATGGTAAAAAATTAAAGAACATTCTTTAGGAGTTCTAAGTGGAAACTAAAATGGCTAAATATTAACACTCTCTTATGTGTCAGAAAATATTTCTTATTCACTTTGGTAATAGCAAACTTAAAGGAAGCTTAATTAAGGGCTTATCAGAGGTATTACCTCTCTTTTTTCTTTTATTATAATTATTATTTTCCCTATTTTAATTACTAAATTTCAAACCATAAAATTTAGGAATAGAAAATTGACTTGAGAATGAGGGATTTTCACACAGACCTAAACACACACATACACACACAGAAAAATAAAATAAATATCTTTATACTCACCGACCAGAATCAACCACTTTATCATTATCATATTTGGTTACTGTAATTTTTTTGCCTTGTTTTGTTTAAAAATATAAGACATTCTATACGGTTATCTCTATTTGAATAATGTCTCCATTAAATGTAATCTTAGATACTATTTAGTTCTGACTCCCTATAGGCAATAGATATCATGAATTTAGTATATATGTTTTCATTTTATTTTTGTTACTTTTTAAAAATGATAGATTAGATTACCATGTTCAGTTTGTGTAAATGTACAGGAGTGTATCATTCCTCAATTTATTATTTTACCAAACAATATATTTTTGAGATCTACCTGTATTCAGAGAGGGAGTGAGAGAAAGAAAGACAGAGATGAGCAGACAGATAGATAGAGATATATCTACTTTTTCTAGTTATATAGTTTCTAGTTTTAGATTTCTAATCTACATTTATTATGTTGTGTTCTATGGATCCTGCTTTGACAGAATACAGCTGGAATTTATTTCATTAAAAATTTGGGGGCGCCTGGGTGGCTCAGTTGGTTAAGCGACTGCCTTCGGCTCAGGTCATGATCCTGGAGTCCCGGGATCGAGTCCCGCATCGGGCTCCCTGCTCGGCAGGGAGTCTGCTTCTCCCTCTGACCCTCCTCCCTCTCATGCTCTCTGTCTCTCATTCTCTCTGTCTCAAATAAATAAATAAAATTAAAAAAAATTTGATTTAACAGGTTTTAGTTGATGAGTATATTCAGTTTACATGATTACTTATATCTTTTTTTAAATTTCCTTGTTCTCTGAGCTTTATTTATAACATATTTCCTTTTGTTCATTTTCTTTTTCTTTTTCCACCTTTTAATGAATTGGTATTCTTTAGTTCATTTATCTTCTCTTTATAAGTTAGGAGCTAATTTATTCTATGCTTTCTCATTAAAGGCCTATGATGAAATATTTGATGTGTATTTTATACATGTGTATATGCATTTGTTTATATTTAAGTTGATTAATATTTTAGCCTCTTTCTGGACACTTCAGGGACTTTACTGTTGCCTAAATTTCCTAAAAACTGTCTTCTACATTTTTATTAATCTCTTTTAGTTCTGTTAGTTTCTAAGTGCAAAAAAAAAAGGTTATTATGTATAATCCTCTGGCTACAATTATTTACCTACTTCTTTGCTCATCATTACAATTTTATTTTTAAAAAACATTTATTATGTTATGTTAATCACCATACATTACATCATTAGTTTTTGATGTAGTGTTCCATGATTCATTGTTTGCGTGTAACACCCAGTGCTCCATGCAGTATGTGCCCTCCTTAATACTCATCACTGGGCTAACCCATCCCTCCACTCCCCTCCCCTCTAAAACCCTGTTTGTTTCTCCGAGTCCATAGTCTCTCATGGTTCATCTCCCCTTCCAATTTCTCCCCCTTCATCATTACAGTTTAAATCCCAATTCTTTTCCCTAGGTACTTTTGTTTTTCTTGCCAAGGCCTTTATTTTTTCTGCATACTTAGAGTTTAGCTTGGTATCGAATACTTGATTGACACTATTTTAAAAATGTGCTTTGAAGGCATTGTTCTTTTTTCTTCATGTTATCTTACACTGAGACATCTACTTAATTTTGATTGGTGTACCTTTGGACACACTTAGATTCTAATCTGATAGCTTTTAACTTTTCTTTTAAAATTTTAAGATTCCACAGTTTCATAAAAATATACTTAATATTTAATTTATTATTTATGTATATTTTTTAAAAATTATCTATTTATTTGAGAAAGAGAGCAATGGTGAGAGAGAGCATGATGGGGGGAGGGGCAGAGGAACAAGGAGACTCTCCACTGAGCAGGGAGCCCAACACAGGGCTCAAACCCAGGACCCCAGGATCCTGACCTGAGCTGAAGGCAGACGCTTAACTGACTGAGCCACCCAGATGCCCCTAATATTTAATTTTTAAATCTAAGGATTTAGTATTTCTTTAGTTCTGGGAAATTCTCAGCTATCACTTCATTAAGTAGTGCCTCTTTCACATTCTTCCATTCCATTTTTCTGCTCTTCTTCTATTCACTATTCTGTGCACCCAAATAGATCTATATTGGATCTTCTAAATCTATCATGTTATTTACCTCTGAAAATCGATCAAGTCAATTTACCTACTGAGGCTTATTATAATTTGTTTTGCATTTTTTTCATTCATTTGGTTCTCTTCAGATTTGCCTTTCTTGTTTCAAAGTATTTATCCTTTTCTGCATCACATCTCTTATTTTATCTGGTTGAACATTTGGAACATACTACATACTCAATTTAAGTTCTTTTAAAATTTTTCCATTGTCGGGACGCCTGGGTGGCTCAGTCGGTTAAGCGGCTGCCTTTGGCTCAGGTCATGATCCCAAGGTCCTGGGATCAAGTCCCACATCAGGCTCCCTGCTCGGCGGGAAGCCTGCTTCTCCCTCTCCCACTCCCGCTTGCTTATGCTCCTGCTCTCGCTATCTCTGTCTCTGTCAAATAAATAAATAAAATCTTTAAAAAAAAATTTTTTTTTCCCATTGTCTATAGTCCTTTGGCTTACAATTCTCGCATTATGGATCTGTCAGCAGTTTTCTTCCTTTGAACTTCATTGTGAATCTTATAATTTCATTTCTTAAACCATTCTCAATGGGATAAATCTGGACTCCAAAAGTTCCAGGAATTTTAGAGACCACTCCGTGGGACAGTTTTTTTTTTTTGTACTACTGCCATGTACTTACAGATTTCACCAGTTTGGGACAAATCTTACAACAGTTTACATGCTCAAGGTCCTTGCCCTTAATAGCTTGTGTAATTATAGCCTCAAACTTACCATGTGCAATCTTGGACACATGTCTGTCTCTTTCTGCTCAGAGTCTGCTGCAAATAGCTTAAGTCTTACAGTAATGCCAAGCAAGCAGGTAAAAAATATTTTGTTGTCATATTAAATATCAATGACTCTTAGATCTATACATGGGGTCCAGGGAGTTTGTTCTTGATTTTCAACCTTTTGTAGATAGCTTTTTTATATCAAGTACAAATTCTTCCACCATAAAACCCATGATTTACATGCCTTCAACCTACTTTTGGCACCAAAAGCTATGGATTGTTATTTAATCCAATAATTAATCACACATGTCTGAGCTGAAAGGAAGAATCACCCATCAACCCAACCTGACAATTAAACAGAAGTAAGGTTCATAAAAATTTATTTTTATATTTTCTTTTTTTAAAAGATCTTACTTATTTATCGGAGAGAGAGAGTGAGTGTGAGTTGGGGGGGAGGGGTGAGGGAGAAGCAGACTTCCCCCCTGAGCAGGGAGTCCAATGCTGGGCTCCATCCCAGAACTCTGGGATAACGACCTGAGCCAAAGGTAGATGCTTAACTGACTGAGCCACCAGACGCCCCAACTTTTTATATTTTCATTTGAACTAAATCTTTAGATGCAAAAATTACTTGGAAATATATCTATTCACAATGAACATATGAATTTCGGTTATATTTCCAATCTCTGTATATATTTTAGATGCAGTTTCAGAAGGTATTTGGTAAAGAAAACTTATTTCTCCTTGAAATTCATACAGCATAAAAATAAATGTGGAAAGAAACTTAATATGAGGACCTATGTTGAAAACCAAATTTACTCATATTTACTTATGACTTAGTATCTTAGATTTACTTCTACACAACAAGATAAAAATATTACTGCTATTTGAAAACTGGTTCTTGTATTAATAAGCCCATTTGAACCATGGAAACTAAGTCTATTTGCTTCAGGGTTAGCCACATACATCATCTATCTCTGAACCAAAAGAAATATTGACCTTCTCAAAGTAGTTATGATGAGAAGGATCATAGTAAGTTCATTATTATCATGAAATAGAGGAGAAATCTATTCATTATAGCTGTCCATCAATTAAATGGACTTCCCAATGTAACCTTAATCAATACATTAATAAGGTAAATTTAGTTAATTTTGTCTTTCAAGATCATCTTGAAAACAGGATAAAACCAAATTTGGAAAATAGTTTTGTTGTTAATATAGCTCACTTTGAACAGACCCTTTTTGAATTTTCAAATTTTAGTTTTCATGATTCATTGCAATGACCTTAAGGCATTGGTTCTGAAATGAACTGCATATCATTTCTCTTTTGTAACAGTTGGGCAATTAGCATGGCTTAAAGATAAAAATAATCATGAGACATAATTCACACAGTAAGAATACAGGAGACTAAAGGAGAACACAGGCAGCAACCTCTTTGACCTCAGCTGCAGCAACTTCTTCCTAGAAACATCGCCAAAGGCAAGAGAAGCAAGGGCAAAAATGAACTATTGGAACTTCATCAAGATAAAAAGCTTTTGCACAGCAAAAGAAACAGTCAACAAAACCAAAAGACAACTGACAGAATGGGAGAAGATTTTTGCAAATGACATATCAGATAAAGGGCTAGTATCCAAAATCTATCAAGAACTTATCAAACTCAACACCCAAAGAACAAATGATCCAATCAAGAAATGGGCAGAAGACATGAACAGACATTTTTCCAAAGAAGACATCCAAACGGCCAACAGACACATGAAAAAGTGCTCAACATCTCTCGGCATCAGGGAAATCCAAATCAAAACCTCAATGAGATATCACCTCACACCAGTCAGAATGGCTAAAATTAACAAGTCAGGAAACGACAGATGTTGGCGGGGATGCGGAGAAAGGGGAACCCTCCTACACTGTTGGTGTGAATGCAAGCTGGTGCAGCCACTCTGGAAAACAGCATGGAGGTTCTTCAAAATGTTGAAAATAGAGCTACCCTATGACCCAGCAATTGCACTACTGGGTATTTACCCCAAAGATACAAATGTAGGGATCCAAAGGGGTACATGCACCCCAATGTTTATAGCAGCAATGACCACAATAGCCAAACTGTGGAAAGAGTCAAGATGTCCATTGACAGATGAATGGATAAAGAAGATGTGGTATATATATATACAATGGAATATTATGCAGCCATCAAAAGGAATGAAATCTTGCCATTTGCAACGACGTGGATGGAACTGGATGGTATTATGCTGAGCGAAATAAGTCAGTCAGAGAAAGACATGTATCATATGACCTCACTGATATGAGGAATTCTTAATCGCAGGAAACAAACTGAGGGTTGCTGGAGTGGTGGGGGTGGGAGGGATGGGGTGGCTGGGTGATAGACATCAGAGAGGGTATGTGCTATGGTGAGTGCTGTGAATTGTGCAAGACTGTTGAATCACAGATCTGTACCTCTGAAGCAAATAATACATTGTATGTTAAAAAAAAAGAAGAAGAAGAAGAAGATAGCAGGAGGGGAAGAATGAAGGGGGGGACATTGGAGGGGGAGATGAACCATGAGAGACCATGGACTCTGAAAAACAAACTGAGGGTTCTAGAGGGGAGGGGGGGGAGGATGGGTTAGCCTGGTGATGGGTATTAAAGAGGGTACGTTCTGCATGGAGCGTTGGGTGTTAAATGCAAACAATGAATCATGGAACACTTCATCAAAAACTAAAGATGTAATGTATGGTGATTAACATAACATAATAAAAAAATATGTATGCAAATAATAAAAGAATGTAAAAATAAAGAAATTAAAACTGAAAAGAGAGGAAAAAAAAAAAGAAAGTTCCAGGCAATCTTCCAATGCAGTGTGCAACTGTATATTCCTACCAACAATGTATGAGAGTTCTAGCCATACCACATTCCTGGCAATTCATGGTAGTGATCAGTCTTTTTTTTTTTTTTATTAAAGATCTACTTATTTTTATTTGAGAGAGCGAGAATGAGAGAGAGTACATGAGAGGGGGGAGGGTCAGAGGGAGAAGCAGGCTCCTCGCTGAGCAGGGAGCCCGAAGCGGGACTCGATCCCGGGACTCCAGGATCATGACCTGAGCCGAAGGCAGTTGCTTAACCAACTGAGCCACCCAGGCTCCCCAGTGATCAGTCTTTTAATGTTAGCTCTTTTAGTGGGTGCATAGTGCTATCTTATTATGATTTTAACTTGCACCTTACTGATAATTAATGATACTAAATCTTTTTAAATGTGCTTATTAGCCATTTGTATATCTTCTTTTTTACTGTGGTTGTTCAAACCTTTGCTCAGTTTTTTATTCAATTGTCTTTTTATTACCAAGTTGTAATTCTTTATATAGTTTGGATACCAGTCCTTTGTGCCTTTCTGAAATTACACATTGTTAATATTTCTCACCTGTGACTTATTAATTTTCTTCATGTTATATTTTAATGAGCATATACTTATGATGAAACTTGATTTATCATTTTTTTTCTTTTATGGTAATTACTTTCTGCATCCTTTGGAAGAAACTTTTGACTACCAGAATCCATGGACATGAGCTTCCATATTTTCTTCAAAAACTTTATGGTTTTATTTGTTATGTTGAGATCTGTTATCTATTTCAAATTAAGTTTCTGCATAAAGTGAGTTGAGGTCAAAAAAAAAAAAAAAAAAAAAAGGAAAGAAATGAATTATCTATATCCAAAATTTTCAAGATTTAACACTTCTAAAGAATGTGTGGTTTTATACTACATAAATTTTATGCATTTAAAACATTGTATTTCCCCCATGCATATTAAATAAGTGATGAGATACTAATTAGGTATTATTTTGAATTCTCTTAAGTGCTTAAGGATTGAATTAAAATGGTTAAACCAATCAATGTAGTAGACAAATATTTTTTGAGGAACTAGGATGTATGAGGTATGTGTTAATAATTAAACATATAAATTTTTAAGAAATAATTCCTACCTTCAGTGAAATTATACCTCTGAGGAAGGAGCCCTCTGAGGAAGTATTAATAAATAAATACCTATTGTGAGTTAAAATAATTACTAGAATAAAATGAAATATAAAAATACTAATAATGAGATGATATGGGAAATGAGACTGTAGAGGGGCATATGGATTGAAGAGGAATGAAGAAAAGGGAAAGAAGTATATATATATATTTTAAGTTAAATTTTAGGTAGTGAACATACAGTGCAATATTGGTTTCTGGAGCAGAATTCAGTGATTCATTACTTACATACAATACCCAGTGCTCATGGTAACAAGTGCCCTCCTTAATACCCATTGCCCCTCTAGCCCATCCCCCACCCCCTTCCCTCCAGCAACCCTCAGTTTGTTCTCTATCGTTAAGAGTCTCTTATGGCTTGGGAAAAGAAATATTACATAATTAAGAAAACTGGGAAATGAAACTAAATAAATGAGAAATGAGACAAAGGATAGGATAATAAAAACAAATGAACAAAGAAACAATAAAAATGAAGAAAATGTGAGCCAGGTTTCTGGAACAGTGATTTACTCATTGAAATTTTTATTTTACTTATAATCTGAATATTTCTTCTAATATGAGTATATCCTTAGCAAATTCATCAAGTACATTTTACTAATATTTTGGTAGAAAGAAATCGTTATTATTTTGCAATACAACAGTGCATTTAGCATTGAGAATCTTTGATATACTAAACTTTTATAGATGTAAAACTCTTGACAAATCATACTATTTCTTTTGTCTTTTACAAAGGCTTTAAATTCATAGTTGTAATTTGGGAGTAGCATACATATCAAAGAAAGCAATCCTTATATAAAAGCAAAAAAAAAAAAACCCACCAAAAAAGTTAAGATATCTCAACAATCTGATATAGTTATGGGTTGGTTTTGGTTTTGTTTTGTTTTGTTTTTTAATCTGATAAAAATTATTAGTCACAACCTTTTATTTCCTTTGATAAAATAATGCAGAACAATTTTATCAAATTCTCTCCCTGAAGAAAATTTTAAAGAATGAATGAAATATGTGATAAAAAGCATCTAAAAAGAAAGCATCTTAAAATATCAAGGAGCTATCAAGACAGTGAAGAAATTGAGTCCAATTTTAAGAGACCATATATAAGACCACACAGAGGAGGCCCAGAACTCAAAATGCTCTAAGGCATGAAAGTTTCTGATTTTTTTTTTTTTTTTTTTTTTAAAGATTTTTTATTTATTTATTTGAGAGAGAGAGAATGAGAGAGAGAGCACATGAGAGGGGGGAGGGTCAGAGGGAGAAGCAGACTCCCTGCCGAGCAGGGAGCCCGATGCGGGACTCGATCCAGGGACTCCGGGATCATGACCCGAGCCGAAGGCAGTCGCTTAACCAACTGAGCCACCCAGGCGCCCGAAAGTTTCTGATTTTTTTACAATGGTCAAAAATAAAAGCAAACAGAGAAAGGACTAAGATAGCAAAACCAGGAGAGAATGAGAAATAGATCTACAATGACTTCAGTTTTAGATTTATCATCTACAAAGTAAACACATACACACACACACACACACACACATTTTACCATACTCTTGGAGATTTAAAAAGGCTTAAAGATTTAACAAGGAAATGAGAAACTATAAAATGTGTCATAGTAGATTTGTATAAGATCCAAATAGAAATTCTTGAAAAAAAAATCTATACATTAACCAGTAGTAACAGCAAAAAGAAGATACTGCTAAGTAGTTTTCAAAAGCAGATTTTCTATCTAAGAGCAGGTTAGAAATACATGGAGAACCAGCCAACTGGAAAATAGATCTGAAAAAGCACTTAAAATACAGCATTGAGAGATAAGAAGACTCAAATTAGAGAATAAGGGATAAGAAAACAGCAAATACAGTGAGACATTCTAAAATCCATATCATTGGAGTCTCAGAGGAAGTGAAGAGAAGGAATAGTTCAAAAGCAATATTTGAAGATAATGGTTGAGGACTGTCCAGAACTAATGAAGTCAATGGTCCAGAGAGTCAAGAAGCCCAGTAAATCATTAACATGAAAAATAAGATAAATACACTTGGAAAACTGTTCAGTATCTTCTCAAACTGAACATAAGCATACTCTATGGCCTACTGATTTTGTTTCTAGTTTATACCACAAACATAAATGCATATGTACATAAAAATATGTATAAAATATCTACATAAAAATATGTAGCAGCTTTATTTATATTAGCCCTAAATTGGAAACAACCCAAATGTCTATCACAGGATGAGACAAGCATTGTACAGTTTTCAATGAATGAAAATAGAAAATTATGCAGCAATGAAAAAGAACAAATTGCTGCTCCCTGCAAAAGCATGGGTATTATCTTTCACATATAATGTTCTGTAAGAGAGGATGATCAGATGAGGTTATACACTTCAAGATTCCATTTATACAAATTTTAAAAACAGGGAAAAGAAAAATAATGTGTTACAAGTCAGAATAATAATTGTGTTTTGGGGGGGTTGGGAGGGAAGATGGGAGAAGTTTCTAGTGTGTCTTAATGTTCTAAGTTTTGGTCTGGGTGGTGATTAAATAGATAAACTTGTTTGGAAAATTTTATAAAGCTATATACTAAAGATGTGTGCATTTTATTACAAGTATGCTATATTTTATCAAATAAAACTTTGTTATTAAAAATGTTAAAGGTATTGAGAAGAGGAAAAAGATAATATATAACATCTTCACCAAGAATGTGGGCATGGAAAGCTTTCTTAAGAAACAGAACATTGGGGCATCTGGGCGGCTCAGTCAGTTAAGCAGCCGACTCTCGATTTCAGCTCAGGTCGCGATCTCAGGGTCCTGGGATCGAGCCCTCGGTAGGGCTCCCCGCTCAGTGGGTAGTCTGCTTGCCTCTCCCCCCCCACTCTTGCTCTCTCTCTCTCTCTCTCAAATAAATAAAATCTTAAAAAAAAAGCAGAACATTTATGGTACAGAAAGAAACTGATAAATTCAACTACATGTAAATCAGGGGCTTCTTTTCATCCGAAGTGACTGATGAGTAATTCATATCCAGAATATATAAAATTCTACTTACCAATAAAGAAAAAAATACCCAAAAACTCATTGAAAAAATTGGCAAAATTCTTGAATAAGAACTCAAAACAAGAAAAAATACAAATGACAATAACAGCATCATATGGAAAGTTGGGCAACATCTTTAATAATCATATAGAAAATCCGGCAACTCCGTGTGTTGGAAAATTTATGGAACAATGGCAGTTTTCATATATTACTGGTTTGTGTATATATTTTGATACCATTTTGAAAAACTGGAATTATCTGCTGTAGTTAAAGATATGCACATCCAATGAACAAACAATTCTACTCTTGGAAGAATTGCAAGAGGCGCACGAGGACCCACGCATAGATGCTTGTAGCAGCATTGTCCATAATTGTCCTAAACTAGAAATGACTAGTCATTTCTACTAGAATTAATAAATTGTTATTTAAAAAATGTATCATTATCTAGCAAAGAAGCTAAACAAACTAAGCTAAATCCAACACCATTGGTGAATCTTAAAAAAAAAAAAAAATGAAAAACAAAAACCCAATTTTGGAGCAAAATAAGCACACTAAATAATATTTTCAGTATGATTTTACTGCTAGAAAGTACATAAACAGGACGAACTGTTGTGATGCACACATAGGAGGTAAAACTAGAAAGAAAATCATGGAAGTGATTACCATAAAAGTCAAGATAATATTAACCTCAAGTGGAGAGAGAGGAATGTAATTGTCCAGAGACACATGGAGTTGACGGAAATATTCTCTGTATTAACCCGGATGCTGGTTACATTGATGGTCACCTTATGGTTATCCTATATCTGTATATTTATGTTGTTTTGGCATATATGACATGTTTATATTTCATAATAAAATAAAAAGACCACTTACTCATATACATAATCAGTTGAGTGCAACTATCTGATGAACATTAGCACTGCCTAATTAATAAACTAAATCCAGTGGGCAAAAACTAAATTCTGTGTCATTATAACTGCCTCAAAACCTGACTACAGCAGTGAATCTAATTGTTGTTGTTAAGCCAGAAACATTCTGATTCTAAAATCATTTGACATAAACAAAAGCTGATTCAATTTCTTTGGTAAGATTTCAAAGTGCAGGCATAAAGAGACAGAAAACTCTTTTCAATGTAATTAGGTAAAGATTGTGATTCTTGTGCTAAATATAAATGTATACATCATATTTGAAAAAGAAAAGCTAGACACATAAAGCAGAATTAATTCAGAGGGAAAATACTTATTTCAGTCCCAAGTTTTCTCTGAATTATTTATTTTAAACTCTGTTTCTAATTTTTTTAACTACCCAAATGCTATAACTAAGTTTACATTTAAAAAGGCCTTCATCATTTGCAATATCAAGTATTTCTTCACTATACACTCTACCCTGAATCTCTACCCTATGAACACATAGGTTTTGGGGTTTTTTTAGATTTTATTTATTTATTTGAGAGAGAGAGTGAGAGTGAGAGAGAGCAGGACTCTGGGATTGTGATCTGAGCCGAAGGCAGACGTTTAACCGACTGAGCTACCCAGGCGCCCCACCTAGTTTTGACATTATCAGTTGTCTGGAGGAGTTTGGGGAAAACCTGAGGGTCATCAAATCACATTCTGATAACCACCTAGTATAATAATAGCTCTCTTGAAACTAATATCTTCACTCCTCTTATTTTTATATTCTTCAAGCAGTAAAGATGATTCAAAATGTGGAAATATGAGAGAAATTTTTAGAATGATGGGAATGTTCTAAAACTGAATTATGGTGATGATTCCACAACTGTAAATTTACTAAAATTCATTCAATTAAAAACTTACACTTGGTGAATGTTACAGTATGTAGATTATGCCTTAATAAACCTATAAAAATGGTGGAATATAATCTCATCTTTCCTTTGTAAAATCATGTAGTGATCTTGCTTTGTGATTTCACATTTATTGTAACTTGTGAATTATTTAAAACTTTGATTTTAGAAGAAGTAGGACAGTGTAGGGATTAGAAAAATAGGCTCTTACTTGACCCTGAATTCATAGATTTAATTCCAAATACTAGCTCTCTAGCTACTCTATAAGACTGTGTTTGTTTTTCCTCTTCTGTAAAAAGAAGAAAATAATAGTACCTAACCTAATGACTTATTCAAAGTACTAACTGAGTTAATGTGTCTAGATGTGCATAGAGTCATTACCTGGTAATTACTATATAAGTGTTAGCTATTATCCTATATGCTGAATTAAGGACCCAGTTAAATGCTGAAATTGAAGATACAAAAGTAAAATAATAAAATTGATAGAGAAAGACAGGAGTGAAGGGAAATAAAAAGGAATGTGTTAATCTTCTTTAAATAAATCTTATCCTTGAGATAAGACATAAATAAGCAATGATTAAAATTAATTCAGGTGTATTTGTAAGTGGTGGACTGATGAATGATGATGTCAGTAATTAGGGAGATGAAAAAAATTCAATACTTTTGGCTGTATCTGTTATTATTTTATAGTAGGTAAAATAATTTGAAGAAAAAGATGACCTGAAATAATAAGGGTTGGTGAGTTGAGATTATTAAAGACTTGCATGGGTATTGATGAGAAATGGAGAAAGATGCTAAATAAAAATACATAAGAGGAAAACCAAATGTAATTGGAATCTGGCTGAAGTTGTAGACCGTAACATTTTTTCAATTTTTTTTTAAAGATTTCATTTTTAAGTAATCACTACACCCAGTGTGGGGCTCAAACTTAACAACCTCAAAATCAAGAGTCATGTGCTCTACCTACTGGGCCAGCCAGGTGCCCCCTAATTTTTTTTTCAATGTTAATGGAAGTATATTCCTTTGACAATCTCAATAGACAAAATGACAAAAGTACTTTACTAAACCTGATCCTCTTACTAATTATTAAAACCAGTCTTTAGAGTGTACAATAGCCACTATGACTGACTAACATTCATCTATTCCCTGTGAAATAATTTTTCTAGGTCAACGATGATAATTTCTTCAAACTTGCCAATGTTTAGAGATGGTCAAGTTTAACATTAGGCAATGAAATGCAACTGAATGTTTGCTTTGGACTTTTAAGGAACTGAATTCAGCCTTTGCTGTTGGATGTGAAAAAAGATACTTGTTTCCCAGTTCTTGTTAGCAGACATCTCATGTTCATAAGAACCATCCTCAAGATGAATCTAGTTTGCGGTAGTAGAGCAGAGACAAAGAAATAACCTTGGGTCTTCATAAAATCCTGTACAAAACAAGTCAAATATCCCAGAAGACTGGCCTAAATCTAGACTGCCTATTATTTGAGTTCATATATTTTCTCATTTCTAAATACAATTTAAGTTGTGGTTTCCATTACTGAGAGTGAAATAATTCAACCTAATACAAAACAGGTATCTGGAAATATTCTTCAGACATTCATTATAAAGTATAATTAAGAAGAAAATTAAGAAGAAAAGATGTTATTTAATTTAAATAAGATTAATATTATATTTACATATGTAATTGAATTTACATTTAATCATCATTGTGTAATCATTTTATCTGGAAATCATGGGTTCCTCCCAAATTGAATATCCCAAAGAAGCTAGTAGGATGATTAGATCTGTGGAATTCAAAGCGTCTGAGAAAAAAATCAATTGTACAAGTTCATGTTTGACCAAAAGTAGTTCTTAGCATGTATATAGATTATAAAAATGATGTAATTGAAACAATCTTACAAATAAAAGAATAAAAAATTCAGAAAGTATATCTGACAACATGGTAAGAAATTTGTATTTGCTTCTGTCCTATTTTTATCATTGCTATCTAATAGAAATCCACCAAATAAAGCATTCGATTTGACTGTATTAGTTTGAATCATTGCAATGATTCTGGATTATAAATGGCTTACAAATTATAGGAGAAGGTTTACATACTCCTAACTGCATTTTACTTTTTTTTCCTCTTGACTTATAGGCAATCTTCTTAGCATACCTCATTACATTATTCTCAGAGTACATTAATCTCACCACTTTTAAAAATAAACACATGCCAGACTTCTCACATTGATTGTACCTGAAACAACTCTGCTGAAATTGTCCCGTTAAACATCTTTTATTCTTGGATATAATTAGAAGAAAGAAAAAGTGAACATAAAGATACATCCAGTTCTTATATTTTAATACAACAATATCCAAGTACTCTAACATAAGTGTCCTTTAATTTCTTCTTAAATAAATGATTAAAACTATACTAGAGCATGTCAAATCTTTGTGAGCCAAATCTTTCATCCTTCCCTAAATATGTGCATGGGCTAGAAACACATTAATTAAATTCAGAACCCATCATAGTGTTATTCCCTTAGAGAATGGAAAGGTGAAGTCTCACTCAGCACAGTTTTACCAAGCTAAAAAAAGAAAAAAAAAAATCAGCATTAAATGCCATTTCTTCCAAAATCATATGATGCTCTTTCATTCTAGGAAATCATTCAGGCTTGACAGCAAGAAAACACTTTTAAATTGGAAAAGCCTTTAGTTTTCAAACTCTTCCTCTGGTTCTTATTCCCCTTTTACATTCTGAGGTCAGTAATGTTCCACTCAAGTACACTCCTCAGAGTTTTTGTGCACCATTCTCCATGTGCTTATTTCCCACTTGAGTGCCGCCTAGAAGGAAATGTTAATCTATCTCTACTTTAAAAAATTTATTTCTCCCTGATTGATACAAATTATTATATTGAACTACATGAAATTATTAACATTCAACCATTTTGATTTACAAAAATAGTATTTTCAGATGGACCAAACTAATATAATCAAAATATTGAGAGTTTCTTCATATCAGAAAAGGTGATTAATGCAATCAGTAATAGAAGTTAATTTTATCCTTAATTTGTAATGTTTCTGAGATCTTAACTTCCCTAGATTTAGACTTCCCTGCTATATAGAATGTATAGTCATTACTTTGCCCTAATATTGTTTTCCTCTTTGCTAATTTCAGGGACTATTTTAATATGAGTTTGGTTATGAAAATAGTACTACTAAGAAAGGAGTTTTAATATGGGGATTTAAGCTTAAATATTTCTGACAGAAACTGGGGGAGTAAAAATTGGTAAACCTAGAGCAGGAGCACTGGAAATGTTATTAATGATGCTGGCTGAAATATAGGCTGAGGAGGATGGGAAAGACGCCACGGACCATAGGGACTTCTGACAAGCTTTCTTCTGCTTTCCCCAGAACTGCAAATCAGAAAAGTGCCAAGCCATATGTCTGACCTGTACTATCTTAGTGATGATCACTCCACTTCTACTTTCCTAATTTCACTCAACTTCCTCTTAACGAGAAACACCGACTTACGCAAATACAGTGAAGGGGATTGCCTTGAAAGCTTGTCTTATCTTAGAAGGTAGTCATGGCAGTTCCAAGGTGACTGATGATGATTTACCACAGACATAGAAGCCTCAGATTCATGTAAGTGATCACTCAAAGATTTTCATTTCCAGGGGACTACTGCTTTTCCCAAAAAAAACCTAATAATGTAAACTTATCCCTGAGATACACCATACCCACAATCTCTGCCCCACCCCCCAACACACACAGAACTCAAAGATCTTGCCAATAAACTAAGTGGAAATGCTTTTCCAAGATCTTTAGAACAGATTGACCCTTTTTGGCCCACAGCCATAATTAGTAAAGTAATCGATAGTAGTTAAATCATATGGCAGGCTTAATAATAGAACATCTCTCTGGCACTCTGAAAGTTGGTCTACCCGATCAGCTTCCACATGAGTAATAAATCTCTTATCCTTCTGTTCATTTTTGAGGCCCTCTACTCTTTTTTTTTTTTAAAGATTTTTATTTATTTATTTGACAGAGAGAGACACAGCGAGAGAGGGAACACAAGCAGGGGGAGTGGGAGAGGGAGAAGCAGGCCTCCTGTCAAGAAGGGAGCCCGACGTGGGGCTTGATCCCAGGACCCTGGGATCATGACCTGAGCTGAAGGCAGACGCTTAACGACTGAGCCACCCAGGTGCCCGAGGCCGTCTACTCTTATTAGAAGATTAGTTAAGTATCCACACATTAAAGCCACTCTCCATTAGAAAAGTCACCTAATAACCATTAATGTAAGTAATTATAAATGACTATGGAATTAAAAAAAAAAAAAAAGATTTTTTTTTCCAATGGAAAAGTTCTTTCCAGAGAGACAAGATCCTGTTTACGAAGTGTTTGGCTATAACTATTATACCAATTAGTTCTTATCATTTGGAGGAAACTGGCTTTTGGGAAATGCATGAGAAATGTGTGCAATAAGGTGTTCCTTATTGTGATTTTAAATATTTAAGAATAATTTAATAGTTTATTTCTTTAGAAGTTTGTTTAAAAATAAGTTTGTCACCAATTTTTACATACCAAGTATTATTTACCTAGCGGATATCTTTTTTTTCTATTTCACAATCTTCAGAAATAATTGTATCTAACTGTAATCAAAGTTAAAGGATTGTGAATCTTATAAATGTATCATCACTTGAGAAACAGGAAACCACAATACAGTAGAGACCTAACAGTGTCCATAAATGTAGTACTCATCTTTAATGTTAAAGATGTTTAACATTTTAATGTTACTGCAATATTACATGAAGAACATGAGAAAATGAGGTTGAGAAAAAGAGCAATTATCACCAGGCTGTGAGGGATGAGAATGATATTCAGATAGACAATAAGAGATGGGGCAGATAGGAAGATGGTGTCAGAGGTAAAGGAAGGATCTTAGAGCCTTGAAAATTGGCAAAATGAAATACAATGTCCTAGTTATTGAAGAATGAAATGAGTTGATGGCTTTGAGGAACAGAGAGTCAAGGTAAAAGATAAAAACTTATTTTTGCAATTCTACCTCAAAGACTTTTTCTTGTTTTTCTGGGTACCTTTGTTTGTTAACTATTGCTGAAGTAGAAAAACAATACTTTGTCTATTTTATCTTTTTCATGTCAGACAACTTGTTGGCTTCCTTGAAATTTAAATTAATAAAATTTATTCCTTAATGACTGATTCTGATTTTATAATTTTAACCAGAGATGAATGTCCTTATAATACAGAATTTCGTCAGTTCCTAATATGAGAATATACAATTTTTCATTTTTGTTAAAATGACCTTACTTTAAAATATCCCAAAGCACTTGGACCTAAATGTTGGCAGTTTCTGTCAGTATTGAAATAGAGAATTAGGTAGCTTATGCTGTATTTAAAATTAGAAATAAATGTACTTGAATATTTTTATTTTAGAATAGATTTCAATTTACAGAAAAGTTGCAGAGATAGTAACAAGTTACTATATATTCTATACTGTTTCTCTTATTATTACTATTATATACTCATATGTTATATTTGTCACAATTAATAAACTGATGTCGATACATTACTATTAACTGGAGTCTATACTTTATTTCTATAGTGTTGACCTAATCTCCTTTTTCTTTCCCAGGATCCCATCTGAAATACTACATTACATTGAGTCATCATGTCTACTTAGGCTCCACGTGGCTTGTCACAGTTTCTTAGATGTTCTTTGTTTTTGATGACCTTGGTAGTTTTAAAGATTATAGGTATTCCGTAGAATGTCCCTTACTTTGGATTTGTCTGATGTTTTTCTCATGGTGAGACTAGGGTAATATGTACTTGAATATTATATAGAAAGAAAATTTTAAAATTATCACCCCAAAATTATTATAATCTAGGAAAGAAATACAAATTTGTAGAGAAAGGAATGGAAAATTATATATATTAATATGGATTATATAATAAATATCTAGTATCAAAATATACAGTCCAAAGAGCAGATTTTCAAACTTTTTGAAACCTCAATCCATAATACATATACTTTACATTGTGCCTCAGGAAACATACACACAAAACTAAAAAAAAGTCATATAGTCTATTTTTTAAATTATAATCCATTAAATTCATTTTACAATCCACTAGTATACCATGACTTGCAGTTTTAATAGACTGAGGAAATCAAATAGGGCCTTCTTTCTCTTCTTTTTCCTTCATAGCTTTGGAGAGCATTTGACTGAAAATTACCAAAGACAGAAGGAAAAAATGAGAAAAAAATATTGGAGAGATGATATAATATCTAATAATATAAAGTTCCCTAAAGAATTTCTTTACATATGTTGGAAACACAAAAGGCTAAATGAGAAGAAAATAAATACATGTTTTGGTGATTTTCATAATGGCCATTACAGTTAAATTAGGTGAATCAAGAATAAAGAAGTTAATTGCATGGATAAAGGTTGTACAGTAAGTCAGCAGTAAAGAGGGAAATAAAAACCAGGCATCTGTCCCCTGTAGTCACTATCACACACATCCCACAAATAGTTGATTTAGCAGTAAATTGCATTGTCTTTAATGCTTCTTATTAGATAGGTCTGCATTTTCACTATAAAAAAGAAAATGAGTATAGGGAATTCAAAGCTATGTACAAATGATTTTGGTTCTCAATTTTATTTCTCTATTGAATATGAAAAAATTGCAAGAATCATGTAAAAATGTCCTGTTTCAAGTGACTTGCACCAGAGCAATCCCCATGGCACATTCACACACTTAAGCTAAAAGGTAATATTACAGGGATCATTTCCAAAAGGAGATAAAATAAGAGAAGAATCTTTCATCTTGAGTCCCATTAGGAAGGGAGGCTCAGGAGCAAGTTTTCTTATCACTTCTGTTTGCATAAAGAAATGGACACACATCTAGGGAACATTTTCAGAAAGGGCATATGTGGCAGGGATGTATCAAGTGGGTGATGGATGGTCTAGGCACGTGAGGAATTCTAATACAGGTATTTGGGGAATCTTATGAATTCAATTCTTGTTTAGAAGCCAAATGAGTAGCTCGTTAGTAACATTTTTTAATGCCAGAAGAGAGGTGGGTTCGGTTCCCAGTGTCAGTAGCTACTTCTTCAGGCTATTTGGCACACATCATGTAGTAGGGGTTGCATGACAAAAAAAAAAAAAAAAAAAAAGCTGAAGGCCAGGAAGTATGACATGTTTCTCATCAACAATTCTGCTAGCCAAGAAATGATCTGCATGTTGATGGGCCCTCTGATTAGCTATTCATGATGAGATGTTCTCTTACAGTGCATATGTATGCATAAAGCAAGAAGGGGTAAAGTTAAATGTAGGAAATGGACACAAATGCCCTTTGTACTTGGCCATTTCTAGGTAAACATAAGGGTGATTTATCTTGTCTAAATGCAGATAAGAAATAATTAACAGCTATTTCAAGCCGCTAAATTATCTACTCTTTATTTGTAAAAATAAAATAAAGTCCTATTAAAAAACAACTTGGTTTGTTGACTTCTGCTTGGCTAATTTTTAAAAATGTTCTTTGGTTTAGTTATTATACTTTATTTTAAATTTACAGTGTCGGTAGCTTTAGATGTGACCTAGTATTCCTTCTAATGGTGATGACTTTTCAATTTTTAAAAACATCTCGATGGTATTTTTTCTCATATTAAAACAAGCTTGACAGAACAAAGTACTAGAATCTTTAAATGAGCCTTTACTATATTTATAAGCAACATAACACTAAACAACAAAAGAATAAAAGGAAATTTTCAATAAGGCATGATGGCATTCTGACCCATGACTAAAAGTGTGCTGGAGTCAGTGGTTTATAATCTTGATTTAATGAATCCTTAAAGCAGACCTAAAGTTAAGTGCAAAACTTTGAGTAAATATATATTGTGCATTTTTTTTCATGCGGTAAAAGTGCCTACTACTTCTTTTCATAGCATTTTTAAAGGCAAGTGGATCCATGACCAAAAGTAACCAAAATTCCCCTCTCCCTCCAAAGATAGTAGGTTCATATGAGTCTTGCCAAACTTTTAAAAACTAGATCATCTATATATTATGCAAATTGTTTCAGAAAATTAAAATGAAGGAAATATATCCGGCTTATTTAGAGTGCCAATTTAAACTTGATACTATAATCAAATAAAGAGGGTGTAAAAAAAAGATAATTATAAACTAAGATATCTTTGGATTCAATATCTAAAACAAAAGATTTCCACCTATATTTCAATAGTATAAAAATCAATGTAACACTAGCTTCTGTAATAGATAAAACCCCAAATCTCAGTTGTTTAACACATGGAGTTTTATTTATTTATTTATTTATTTATTTATTTATTTATTTATTTATTACTCAGATAAAGGTAGTGGTAGGGATAGAAGGTGGGGTGGTATTCTGTACAAGCAGTCATTAAAGAACCCAGGTCCTCCTATCTTCAACAGGTAGCTTCTTCTAAGGTCCTGGTGGGGGGAACTTCCAGCCAACAGATGATGAAAATGAGAGATTATAATTCAGTGGGGAAAAGGAGAGGTTGTTGAATGAATGATATTAGAAAAATTGTTTATTAATATGGAAAAATGAAATTCAATCCCTACAGATTACCTAAAGCAAAATCAATTACTGAGAGAATATTAGGAGACTTTTAAATTATATCCCAGTTTCCTACCACCTGGGTCAGGAAACTGGCACAGAAATCATTTCCACTGTATTCTGTTGGTCAAGTGATCACAGAGACAAGATTCAAAAGGAAAGAGCACAGATCACTCACCTGGATGAAAGAAATGTCAAAGAATTTTGGCCCATATTTGAAAACTGCTACAAGTGTCTCCTGACATTTTGGGCTAAATTTTATCATTTACAAGGAGGAACAGTGCTTAAATGAAGGGAGATAGAAGAAAGCAACAAAAGAGTAAAGGCAAGGGTTTTGTATACTGTTACAGTATACAAAAAATGCAAACCTCATACTAATGACTATCTTTATCAAAACTTTTTTTGAAACTGTTTCCATATTTTACCTTTGAGAAAGATTTGAAATATTAGTCATACATAGAAAACAGTTATTAGGAAATCAGTCTAGTATACTTTGATAGAGTAATTTTTCACTTCTGATTGCTATGTTTTGTTTTAAACAAGTCACTTTGGCAAGGGTTCCACCAGTATGCATTCATAACAATATTTTTACCATTATAAATTAAATAAACAGATAAGTTATTTTACATTTCAAACATAAAGTATATTAAACAGAGGATGTACATTTTGTTACCCCGGGCAACATCTACCCTCTGCTCAGTTATTTATTTAGGTTTGACAGCTACTTCAGATCAGAAACTTGAGGATACACATGGAAGACAAAATATAGAGGAAAACTATTTCCTTGTTTGCCATTATATGCATGCTAAAATAAGCATACAAAACATTTTTAAAAAGAACAAAAGAAAACAGCAGGCCACCCTTCGGTAAAACATTCTGAGCTGAGGAGATTGTCAATTTTATTCTTATTCACAATGTACTATAAAAATCTTAAGAATATGTATATTCTAGTGTACCTATAAAAAACAAATAATATATTTTATTTTCTGATAGAAAGGGGCATCGAAAGAGTTTTGATTGATAGTGCTGAAAGAGACTTAAGCACTATTTTTTTCCCCTGAGAAGTCATCGGAGTTTTATCTGTGTTATATAGGTACTATTTTTAATTAGGTTTTATCATCTATGCAATAACTCATATAATCATTTATTAGATTTATAAGTTGTCTGTTGAAAGTTTATGTGAGTTTCATAAATGATCTCCCACTTTTTTCCTGTATGTTGGAATAGTTTGTATAAGGGTGGCATTTTTTGTTCAAATTTTGGTAAAATTTGCCAGTGATGTCGTCTGGTCATGAAATTAGTTTTGTGGGAATATTCTTAATTATTGATTCAGATTCTTTAATAATATAAGTGTTCTGAAGTGTTTTGAAATGTTGAAGTTTTCTATGAATTTGCCCATTTCATCTCAATCTTCAAATTTATTGAAATAAAGTTGGTATAATATCCTCTCATTCCTTTTTTAATGCTTATAAAGAATAATGCCTATATGTAGCATTCATATATGATATTGAGTGCCTGTGCTTTATATCTCTTTCTTCTTGATCAGCTTCACCAGATGTTTACCAATTGTCAGAGAACCACCTTCTGACAATTTTAATACCCTTAATCTTAAATTTCTCAGTCACAAAGCAGACAGGAGGGATCAGGATAAATGTCTCTTTTAAGACTCAAAGACTCAATGTGCTAAATTTGGGGTAGGCTTATCTTAGTCAAGTTCCATATTTTGTAGTTAGATGAAATTTCTTCAAGATTTTTGTCCTCAATTGTCCTCCGGACTTCTATTTTATTGTATATTGTCATAGAGGGATTTTCACTGTTTTGTTTGTTTCATTTTTCCAAAGTTGGATGAATCTGCCTTTTAACTGTTTTCCAAATGCCACTTTAGAACAAAGCCTAAGCATTTTTTTTTCCCACAAAGATAATTTGGATTGAGGAGCAGAATATAGTATCCATAGAATATGTGACAAAAGACAGGTACAGGTAAGTGGTTGGTATCAGGGACTTTACAAGAGGGATATCCGCACATCACCAATAGTCAGGCCGGTGGGGCATGGCAATGAACAATTTAGGAGCTGTCACTATTCAGAGATCCAGATAAATAAGCTAAAACAAAACAAACAAACAAAACAGCAGGAAGTAGCAGGGTGACAAATATTAGGGGATTAATTGCAGTCTCCAGAAGCTAGGAGTATGGGGATTGACAAGAGAGAAAAGCAGGGTTCAGGCTTGAGGGACTGGAGACGTTCTAAGACAGGCTATTTAAGGAGGAACATTGGCACAGGAGATCAGGGACAATCTCCTGTTCCAGAGCCATTCCCAGAAACAAAGCAGAAGCCTAATTTCTTGATTTGGCCTGTATGGTCAGAGCCAGATTGGTAGCAATGACAACTTGTTGCTGACCATCTGGCAGTGAATTAAATCCTTGCTGGCAAGGAAGAGTTTTGGGTCTAGAAGCAAGGGCAGGGTTGCGCTTAATGCCAGGAAGTCTGGTAAAAGGGAGGTAAGCCAGATCCTGATACCGTGGACCCCTGGCCCCTTTCATATACATTTCTTTCACTTGTTTTTAACTATGTTTTAAATTAGGGACCTTAGAACTTTCCAGTAATAGATCTTCTCTTATTATTAAGAGGAACATATTATATGTAAAATACTCTTTGTTCTTTACCAAGCATTATTAACAATAAATTAAACCTAAGGCAATTTTGATTTTTCAAAGCTTACAATGTCTACCTCACATGAAATTAACTACTAAAATGTTTATCCCAGTCATTTCAAATTGGGGGTCATAGCTTCCAAATCCAGAAACACAAATTATCTTTAACCTTGAAATATTGCTGTTACTCAAACTTCATATTTAAAATGCTCCTTTTAAGGGAAAAAAAAACTGTCAAAATTTGTTAAATATTTTCAAGAAATGTCGTATTTTTCGCTTTTACAGAGACCCTCTTATTATTAAATCAGTCTGCCAAAGTGTATTTTTACTTATTTTATTGTCTATTCCCAAATTGATACAGATGTTGATGTCAACCCTTTCTTATACAACTCTACCTTCTGAAAAATTTTGGTAGATTATTTCATAAATACTAATTTTAAAGTGCGCACTATTTTTTTTTAATAATCTAGAACGCAGAGTGTTGGATAGGGTGGGGGTAGTGACTAGATATTATTTTATTTCTATTCCTCAAAGCTCCTATTCCAAATAAGATGCTGCTTGTCTCTTTCAGTTTTTGTATGAGCCTGCTGACTTTGCAATCTGAAAGCTCTTGATCTTTAATGATCTGTAACACATCTGTATGCATAATACTGTCTTCCAAACTCCTCAACAATACAAAAACATTAGGCACGTATCATGGAGCTCTTTTAATACATTTTCCACGCAACAGTGCTTTTCCAAAATGCAGCCCATTTTTGCATAAAAAATAAGATTTTACTATGTGAGGATAATCAGGTAGTTATGCTGAACTAATGAGCTTTTTCTTTTTCTGACAATCCTCAGATACAGTAATTGGGGAATTTAATCATTCTTTAGATCCAGGAATGATGAGTTTTCTACCTTTGGCCATCATGAAAGATTTCCTTACACTAGAATATCCTGGCCAGGCTTTAACAAACCAACACTCCAATCCATTGATTGCATTATGTGAAATAATAGGCTGTCTGCCTATTCATTCATATAAAATCATTCATTAAAGCTGAGGCACTTTGCATATAATGTAAATTGTGTCTACTTGCTACTATTATTTTTATTACATAATGCCTCTGAAAGATATGTTATTTTTTTTCTTTACTATATAAAGCAAAATTTAAAAATTAAAAAAAATGGTCACAAGGAAGTGATGATGTACTAGCTGGGATAGCTTGGCTTTATTTTGTTAGAGGAAATATGTTTTCTATAACTTGGAACCACATTTTAAGAATTCTATTGTCTTAATTTTTAGACATTCCATCTCTCTTTCTACTTATCTCATGTCCTGTGTTCCAGAATTCAGTCTTGATACTTCATAATCATACAAATCCCCTTTCTGCATTCTGAAAGGAATATTCAATTCAAAAAGGGAGAGGAATGGCCTGTGAAATTCATTTAGACTAATAGCATATTTATTTAGCACCAAAGGGCAACATTCTCATTATGAAAATGTTTTATTTTTTCCCCAATATGACAAACAAGCTAGTTAGAAAGTGGCAAATCTTCACCTTTGGCTATTTTTCTCTGAAGCTCTGGCCTATTTCTTACACTGCTGTGGAAATAGCCATCGCTTTCCCATTTCTTTCCCTCTCTCAATTTCACTTCTTTCCATAGTTCTCTATATTCATGATCAAACAAATGAAAGCTTGAGGGTTTCCTGTGTGTACCCAGTATCAGAAATGCAAGGAAATGACTACGTCTTAAGGTGAGCATAAGCCTTGCCTTCAAATCTATGTTTATGAGATTTAAAAATTATTTTTAAGTATTTCTAATTCTGATAGAAGCATACTTGAAAAACAAAACAAAACAAAACACACAAAACTGCTGTGCATTGTTTCTTATTCTCTCCATTGTCTGGCTTGTGTGGAGCTCCCAGAAAATAAGATTAAGCTGATAAAAAGCTTGAGAGGAGTCATGATTAACTTAAAGAGAAAAATTAACAAATGAAAACAATGGTCTGCCTGTTTAGCAACAGCCAACAAAAAAACCCAACGACCAAAAAAAGAAAAAAGGAAAAAAAGAAAGAAAAAAGTGTATCTAAAACGTGTTTTCTATAAGCTAAGTGTGCAAAAGGATAGCTTTTTAACAGCTATTGAATTCACTCTGGGACTGAAGCATTAAATCATTCTAACCCCAAATGTCAGACAATCAGGAAATCCTTACATTTTAGCTGGATCTTAAACACAGTGATCTAGGTACTCACAGGTTGCTTTCTTATACTATAAAGTTTAATGCCCTGTATAGCACATCATTGTAAACTGGCCAAGACTGACATGCACTTGGCAGATACTTTCTGGGGCTCCTGGTGCCAACAAGATGTCTTTGCTAGGTGAAAACAAATAAGCACCAAATTTTTTTCCAGCCTGCAGAGATAAAAGGTTCCTGGGAATTGCTGAGTGTTACATTGCTGTCCTAAAACCCTTCATTTTGTGCTCTTTTTCTGAGTTGTGTTTTTGTTGTAATTGGCTCCCTGCCTAGGAACTTGCTGTGCCCTGCTGGGTTAACCATGATGGGCAGGCGGTATGAGGAACCACCAGTTGATCTGACAGTAGCCCAGTGGAGTTTGGGATTACCTTTACCACAAGAGGGTGGTATAAATATTTGGAAGGCAAGGTGATATTTTATCCCCTCGCTCCCTCCCCCACACCTTGCTCCTCTGTTAAACTGGTCTCTGTCTTCTCAGCCTTTCACTTCTCACCTTTCTCTACATATACATCCAAATGTCATTCTGTAAGCTTACACTGTGGTGGCACTTTATCAGCTTCAAACATGTCAAAAACAATCAATGCAACCATCTTAGGCAGGGGTATTCAACAGAAGTTAAAGTCTTTATTGACCCTCTGGCAAACATTCAGAAAATATCTCCTTAAATCCCATAGATAAGGCTATGGAATGTTTTATTAGCATTCAAGATCTATGAAATAGAATAAAAAGGGGTTAGCCGAAGGTTACTATTCATTTGCAAATATGTCATTAAAAATTGTAAGAATACTGTTATTTCACTTATAAATATTTTATTGTGGAGATTTTTATTGAATCTCCACTAGATACCAAGCACTAAGGATCCAGTAGTGAACCAGAGACAAAGCCCTATTCTCACGGAACTAACAGATGAGTGGGAAAGACAAAAACTGAGTGAATTTATAATAGATATATATGTCATATAATTTTAAGTGTAAAGAAGGAATATAAATCAGGTTAAGGAGACATTCAAGAAGAGGGTGGTGCTATTTAGGCAAGGTGATTAAGTAAGGCCCATCTGAATTAAATATAGAAGTGAGTTTGTATAAATCGAATGGTATTTATCCATTCATTCAACACATTCAACAAATATTTATCAACTGCCTAGAATAATGCAAAACAAGTGTTTTATTTAGTATTTAAGCTATACTATGTACATCCTTCATGCATTAGTTGTTGCCACTCTGGCATAGCATAGAGATTAAAATCTTAGGTCTTGATATCGTATACCTATGTTTGCATCTTACTTTAGTATGATGAGTAATGGGAAATTAATTTCTCTAAGTCTCAGTTTTCTCATGTGTAAAGTAACATCTATCCCAGCGACTTGTTATATGGGTAATTGGAAAACAAATGAGAGGCACCTAGCATAATTCTTAAAACACAACTTATAATTATTGAATATTAGTTATTAAAATTGTTAAAATCACACAGCCAGATCTTTCAAGTTAAAAATAAAATATCGATTATATAACCACGGGAGCTCTTATTTTATTAAAGCCTTCTGCTTATTTTAATGGTAACATTTTAAAAATGAATAGTTATAAAGTATGATATAAAAAAATTATAGCAGCCATTACTTTTTTACAAATGGAAAGTTAATTATAAGGCCCATTTTCAATATATTAGTTCAAAGTAACTCAATTGCTTTCAGAATTCTCTCTATATTCCTTTTTCTCCAGGTGATCTATGTTTAAGATCAAGGCAGAATGTTATAGATCACCCTGCTATAAGGAAAGAGAAATATCTATGCATTCTGCCAGTTTTTGGTCACCAAGGTCTTCAAACAGTCCTTCTTGTCTCAACGTTAGATCCTCTTGACACTTTTGACCCCATCTTTGGCTAGATAGAAGCCTTCATCTGCTTTCCTTGCACTACCTAGGACTCTGAAGCCGCTATCAGCTCCTGACCTCATGTTGGACAGAACACATATAAAAGGTTTACATTCTTTTCTGTATTACATGTGCAAAAGAGAGACCACATCCATACCCAGGGATTCTCCTGTACTCTCAGGCTTTTAATATTGAGTACTTCTGGCCCTATGCAGGGTTTTGGCCTCTAGGTGGGGCAGGTGTGATGACTCTTTCCCAAACAACTATCTCTAAATCATTCCTATCCTAAAATCACTTTCAGCTTAGACCAGTGGTTCTCAAGCATGCGTTAGAATCACCTAGAGGGCTTATTTAACTGTAGATTGCAGAGTTCTACCCCTGGAGTTTCTGATTCAGGAGGTCCCAATGGAGCCTGATGACTTGCATTTCTAATAAGTTTCCAGGTGATGTTGATGTTGCTGTTCCAGGACTGTACTTGGGAAACTACTGACCCAGATATCTGAATCCTTACTTCCTTTTGGGCTGGAAGATCATCATGTTAAATTTTCCATTCTTTATGTTTCATAATATAAACTGTATTTCTCAGTCTTTCAAAGTTTACCCTCAACATTTAAAGCTGAACTTTTGGAATTCTAGAAAAACCTTTTCTCTCTCACCGACATCCAGTTCTTACAAATCCAAAGTACTTTGTCTTTCAGGACAATGGTTTTCTCTTTTTTTTTCCTTACTATATTTTGTATCTATTTCAAACTAAGATTAATGAAATGAAATACCAGGAGGAAGACCAGATTTTTTTTCTAATTTCAAATGTACTTTTCAGTTTGGAGAAAATAATGCATCTGCATATATTTCAAAAGTATCTACTGTTTAAGTATTCTCTATTTTAGCCTTCTGATTGCTAAATATGATTGAGTCACATAACAGCCTTCCAAACTCTGGAGGTATCATACTGTTACACAATTATGTTCTGTTAAATAATGCTTATGCAGATTACAAGTACTTAGCTAAGTTAATATGAGCAACCGTTTACAATCTGTTATATTTTGCTTATGGTAATTTTTAAGAGATTACGTTGGATGCACAAGTAAGCTAGCTGAACCTGCTAAATGAAAGTGCATGCACTTAATCCTTTTTCTCTTAGTGCATTTAAATTAGACCATAAGAATTGCTTTTTTAAAAGCATATCCCTAAGAGTTGAAATGAACACTTTGGTCACTAAGGAGAGTATGAATTGTAAATGCATACATACATATATACATACACAAATATACATATGTAAACACCCACATACTTTGGTAAACTGTGATGAGACAAAACCAGATATAGCACTTATACACAAGAGCTGGATAATGTAATCTGAATAAAACAATGTATCATTCACTTTCAATTTTTCTAGCTTTAAGCTGACTAGAGGATGGATACACTTGTTCTAAATTTTTAATCATCCTTTTTGAGTACCCTCAAATTAACTGTGATTTAATTATAAGGTCTCTATTTCGATTGTTTGGATTAGGCATGAAATTTGGGGTGTTAGTTGTGTATATGTATTTGTTTGATTGGTTGTTTTGCAGACAGACTCACTATATCATAAATCCATGGTGTGTGCTTCCTACATGGGTATGTCCCTCGATCTACAATGGCCCTGGGTTTTAGTATGGCATTTACACTTATACGGTATATGAACACAGTTAACATACTTTAATATTTGAAACTGACTATGGTAGTGGAATATGAAGCTAAAAAGGCCAATATATTTTCTGAGGAAGACATTATGAAAGCTGTCCTTGGTTTAGCAGGTGAGGTTGCTACTTTCAGAGGACGCCTTTGTATTTGGAGCTCTGTCTATTAGCCTCTGTAATATAGATCTACAGAGATTTTTTTCCCCCCAAAATGATATCGGCCTATCTCGGATTCCTCCCTGCCAGCTGTTTGTTCCTATTTCTGTTTATTTCAAGCAATCAACAACTCTTTTACATTTCTACTGGCTGAGTTTCTGTGGTCCAGTCTTTCTTTTGGCTGGAAAATATCCTAGCTTCATTTGACAGCAGGTCTAGCAAGTATGGTTGTAATACCAACTGATGCATTCTGGTCCAGGATTTTGATAATTTCAACTCCATTTTGCTAATTGAAGACAACATTAACACAGTGCTTGCCAATAAATCGTGTCCGAGTACTGAATAAAGGGAGTGACAGTGTTCAAGGACACTAAGCTCTGTGCATGCATTATTATTCTTAGACTCCATGTTAATCTTCATTGCCTCGCATGGGTACTATTATACTGGAGAGCTATTATTTTGCTTGCCCAAAAACCACTTCCCTTTCATTTGGTAAAAGCACCTTACCTTTCTTTTGGAAGATAAGTCTTTCCTCAATCTTAATCCATGCGATTTGACAGAGGCTGATTCAACCTTGAACATTAGCAATACATGCCACCCAGCTGTGATCATTTAAGGCACTTCAGTTTCCTCACTAAACTCATTACCTTGGCTGGAACAGGGAGGCCATTGCGTGTGGATTTTACTGTCAATAGAAAAAGGAAGTATTTTGTTTATTTTTAAGAAGGTGCCTAAAGTGATAAAATATCATCTTGTTGTCACTGGTTATCACTTGGCACTACTTGTGGCTGAGTGCAGCTGCTCAAATAAAGTCAACAAAGATAAAAGCAAAGCAGTGATGAAGCATTACCTTTACCGAACGCTTTTTGAATACCTCATTTGAACATCTATATCAACCCATATCTAAAGCCGTTTCTACTCTTAGACTCCTCTTTACGCCAGCCAAACACTCTATTTTTTGCTTGCATCAACCTGAATTGGGTTCTACCAACCAGAACTAAACCATATTATAAAGCTCATTGATTAACAGTGTCCCTAATTCTGAACACTGGCATCAATAACAAAAACATTAAAAAATCACAAAATTTAGGACAAAGCCAATGATTTATCTTATGATAAATTAGTAAACACTCTGCTTTATTAGCATTAACAACTAACATTTCATCTGTAGGGCTACCAAGAAGCCATTTGATGGCATAAGCATGTGCACTCAAATATGAGAGTTGTTTTTTCTTTCCTACTTTCTTTTCATTTTTGGTTCTCTCCTTCGTTTGATATCCAAGTATCACAAGGCTGCTTTGGCTTTACAACATATAGTAATATTTCCTCTTTAATTAAGCCAACCTCTTTAATAGGGAGGTGGTATATAAGACACTGTAGTGGAGAATGATGATGAGCTATGGAGGGAACAGACTACAGTGACAGCTCTGAGGCCTGTAGGTCAGGAGAGAGTTGCTGCCAGTGTAGGATTTGTCCAGCAACTCCTTTGTTTTCAGGATGATTGTCATTTCACTGTATTACACTGAACCTTTAAACAATCCATAATTTATTACATGTCTTCTAAATGTGTGCTTCCAGGGCAGAGTAAGCAATGTGGAGACTTTCCCAAACAACTTTATCAAGGTCTTCTATGTATGCTTGTGAATCCCAAGAGAAGAGTTTCCTTTCGTGTCCAAATTCCAGATCCCAGGCTTTTGTTTCATAACTCATCAGTGTGGAAGATGAGGACTGGAAAGAGTTATTTTTATATTAATAACTTGGACTTCATTAATGCACTCAGAAACTAATACTTTTGCTGACTATAATATTTCCCCAATATGTAGAGAGAGTTTTCAAGATCTGAGAGTCCTCTGAATTATGATAAATATAATTCTAACTCTGGCTCCTGGGCTTACTATTTGGGAGTCCTTGGGATTTAGGTTCCTCTCATGTAAACTAGAATAATCTTAATATACTTATATACAATATATTTGATTGGGTGGTAGTCATTATTAAATTAGACAATGCGGATTAGTCTGCAAAATGTGATTTATTGGTATTAGTGTGAGCATTATAGTCCAATGTAAAAATAATCATCAAAAATGAGTCCAATTTTTGGCAAAATTTTTTTTAGTTATAATTTCAAAGATGTGTGATTCATTAAAAAAATATTTTCTGACTCATACATGTTATATCATGAAGTTATTTGCCTGAGGTTACCACTTGATTTATATGTTCTATCTGACCTCTTCCCTCTTTTTCCTATGTGAATACATCACAAGCAAATTACTGGCCATATGTTTCTACTTGTACTCAGTGCCCAGAGTGTGCACATACCTAAAATGGTTCCCATGAGGGAAGAAAAATAAAGACCCTTGAGATGAATGAATCTCCTAGAGCAAAGGAAAGATGCTCTTCTCTGGAATTCAACATAGTCATGGAATCAGAGCATACAAGAAGTAATCTATCAGTACAGCCTCAAGGTCACAATTTCCAATTCAGAGAATCACCCAAGGGAGAGTTTCAGAATTAGTAAGTGCTTCTGGGACTGCAGCTGAAAGCAGTGCAGGAGGAAACACCATTTATAAAAGTGAAGAAGCTACAGTGAATACTAATTTTTTTTCTCCTTTCTGGGCAAATGACAGAATAGGCTACCACAGAAAATGGGAAGTGATAGTAATTATGACTTATGGGAGGTGTTTAAAATCATTATTGTTGGTGATGATGATAAACAGAGTTGTCTGAGCAGGAGGGATAGTTTAACAAAACAAAAATTCTAAAAGAACATAAAAGAAAGAGATCCAAGACAATAGAATTCTTTTCTTACAGAAAAACTGGAAGGAGAAAAATTAATGAGACCTAGGTGAGATAAAAGATTAAAATTTTAGTATTCAGGAGTTTGGAAGACCAGTCAACTTTAATAAAAACATATTTAAAGTACTCTCACTAGAACAAACATTTCTATCTATTTGGAACATAATTTTGTTTATAAATAAATAACATTAAACTAATAATAATGCTATTAATGATATGTTACCTTTATATACAGGTTCTGTTTTTTTTTTTAAATAAACTCTTAATGCCATGATATTAGTCAGTCTAAGAGAGAACAAGAGGCTTGTCAAGACCGCAAAGCAAATGGGTTAGAACTGGGACAAGAATTTGTATTTTCTAAATGCTCAATCAAAGCTACTCCTATTATATTACATCTGCTCAAATAGGTTTTTACCAATTTCATAAACATTTAGTATAGAGACTTCCATCTCAGTAGGCCTTATTGGTACATGTAGTTCTATCAATTTCCTAAATTCAGGGTATATTCTATGAAAACCAACTAGTAATTATGTTGGTTACTATTTGTCTCCTTAGCAATAAACTGATACCGAAAGTGTTCTAAGAATACTTTCTTATTATTCTTACTTAGCAATGCAAAAATTTATAAAATTAGAAATAGTATGGCTTAATTTATGGTAAGAGTGTGTGATATACCTGGGATACTAGAATGCTGTTTCGTTTAGTCAAAACAGTCAGCTATGGATCCTTGGTTTGATAAGTTTCACTGCATCTTGAGTGCAAAGCAAGAATTGCCATGTTACTTTGAGACTGAGACTTAGAAGAAAAGTTGCAAGAGTGTGATCAGATAGAAAACTTTGAGATGGATAGTTGAAATTAGTCTACAAGATTGGGGATATGCAGGGAATTCCATATTTTAAAACTAACAGCTACCTCCACACTAGTTATAATTGCCAGCTTTTATGTACTAAAATTGCTACTTTGTCCTGAAAGTGGCTAACTTAAAAAAAAAATCTCCATTAAGCTTATTCATAGAATTTTATTGTCTAGCTGAGTGGTAGTATAATGTTTCTCTTCTTTTCTAATTGTTCAACTTAGGGAACTTAGAATACAATTATCCTTCACTGTTGTTGACACTCTTCAGTTTATCAACAAATACACTAAAATAGTGTTCTCCATAATTATTTCATATGTATCTTAACTTCTTATTAATTTTTTACTGCTATGTATTCTTCTTCTTCAAATGCATTATTGTACTATTCTTTCCATTAAAACTCATCTCTCTCATCTGAATAATTTCCCCAGCTGTCCAGATCCATCTGTATTTTTGATCAAGCTGATTTATTATCTCTAGCTTCTAGCATTTTATTATTACAGATTTGGATGTACGCCCGTTTACATTTTCCACTGACTGCTTAATGAATATGTTGAATAATACCAATGCACATTCTGATCCCCAGGGACCTTCCTTGATACTTCTATCCTTCAACGAGGCATAAAATAAGTGAAGTTTTCTATTTGTTGAGCTAATCTGTATATTCTTATTGTACCGTTATTTGCATGCAATAAAACCTTAAGTAATGAAACCCTCAATTAACGAGATTTTTTTCAATTTAACTTTTAGAATAAAGAAGAAATTAATGGCAAAACAGTAACTAGCCAGTATTTTTACAAAACCACGACTTTGCAGAGTCCTAGCTCAATTTTGCTTTAGTTCAGTTTCTTCTATCTTCCACAGCTACGGTGAGAATATTTTAAATAATTAAGACTTGGGTACAGCAATATCCTCAGGCAATTTATTAGGAAAATATGCCACAGACCCTACAGTAAACTGAAGAGAACTGGAGCTGCTGACTTCATGTGGAAGATGCTATTTCAGATAACATCCCATCCCCCACCTCCAAGTATATACACAAATATACCCAGAGAGAATAATCAATAAATCTTTCAGACAAACAAAAAAATTATGGAGACCCAGATCCCCCACTCTTTATGATCAGATAAGGTGAGTTTTCTTGCTTAACTTAAAACAAGCTGACTAATCTCTGATTCATAAATTTCAGTTTTCAAATAAATTTTTGTTACACATTTCTGCTGGTATATCATAATACACCTGGGCACACAGTCCCTTTCATCTTACATTTTAAAAAGTTCTACCTCAATCAACTCCATGAGAGTACGGCTGTGTATAATTCTAAAGCTATCTTTTCTTCAGAATAAAGGACCTAGCTAAAAATGAGTCTTCTGACATTGTGATGATCAGGCTCAGTATTACACTGGGGTCTTCCCTTCTTCCTTTGGTATAGTGGTTGCTGCTTCCTATGTACCACTATGTACCACTGCTCCCTATGTACCACTTTACCTCCCCAAGTAAACATCAAGGTAGTGCCTCTACTTTGTAGTCTCTGATCTTGGGCCTTCATCTCTACTGCCTATTCCCATACAAGCTTTAGATCCAAGCTATGATTGAGAACTTGGTCAATCAGATTCTCAAGGAACTTTAGCAAGCAGGACTTGTTGGAAATGATCATAGAGTAAGTCCAGGGTAAGACAGACAGATATCTAAAACCCAAAATGAAACACCAAGGGTGATTTTCATTGTAATAAGCATATACATGAGGTGGTAATGATGATGATTTCCTAAATGGAGAAAACAGCATGAAAAATAAAAGGAAATGAATACATGTTGGCCAACTTATATGGAATTAAAAGTTAGAATAAAAAAGGGGGAGATGTTAAAAAGATACCTAAAATTTCAATTATAGCATACCAGCTCTACTATGGATTATCTTGGTTAAATCATATAACAGAATCAGTTCCCTGTTACATCATTTAAAAAATGGCAATTATAAATCTTGAATTGTTCCTAGGGTTTAAATGCAAAAGTAGATATAAAGCCACTATCAAAGTGGCTTGTTCATAATAGATAAGTTGCCCATAAATTTTAGCTACATACTCCTTCCTGTTGCAGGGCAATCCTTAGGGGCTATTTCTCCAAATATTTAATTAAATTAAAGCATGATATGAGGAAAGCATGATGAGTGAACAGAGTGACAGATTCCAAAGAACTAGAAATACGATGGTTAAGTCTAAAATCACCAGAGAGAAAATTTATAGTATGCTAATTCACTGAACCTTGTATTAGTATAGTAGAAACACGGTAACAGATATCTAACAAAATCATTTTTGCCAGGCATGGTATAACACTGGCCAATATAGGTTGTTATGGGGTTACCTTACTTTTAGTTTATTTAAGAAACAGCTTTATTTATTTATTTATTTATTTATTTATTTATTTATTTATATTTTAAGTTCTTTGAAATGTTGAGGTCTCTTAAAATTGTCATAGGCTAAGCAGTGGAAGGTTGCTTGGGCTTGGGGAACCCTGACTGTTATTTCTAGTGCCGTGACTAGACAACCATAGCCACTCCATTTTCAAATCAACAGGGTATTTCTGAACCTCTTGAGAAGAAAATACGGTTTCTCATTGTTACCTACAAATATTCTGTGCATTCTTTGGAAAGTTAAAGAGAGAGAAAAAAATCAAGTCTGCAGACCATAAATAAGTAGTATGGAAAAATATCTTGGAGACAAAAGTAAAGAACTTTTTAGAGGAATTATACATCATTGTATCACCAATACTTTTGATATCATAGGGAATGTTATTCTGAGGCAGAATACAGAGACTGACAACTCTGAAACTCAAAAGAGCCAGACTCTGAATGGAAAGATTTTTAGTAATATCTTTTTCAAATTATTTCTCAAAAAAATTCTCTCTTACATTTTCTTTTTTAATATATATACAAGTGATATATAAAATAGAAATCTAAATCGAGGGGCGCCTGGGTGGCTCAGTCATTAAGCGTCTGCCTTCGGCTCAGGTCATGATCCCAGGGTCCAGGGATCAAGCCCCGCATCAGGCTCCCTGCCCTGTGGGAAGCCTGCTTCTCCCTCTCACACTCCCCCTTGCTTGTGTTCCCTCTCTCGCTGTGTCTCTTTCTGCCAAATAAATAAAATCTTTAAAAAAAAAAAAAAGAAATCCAAATCTAGTGAAAAAGATATTTTTCCAGGGGCCCTGGGTTGGCTCAGTCCGTTAGGCATCCAACTCTTGGTTCCAGCTCAGTTCATGATTTCAGGGTCCTGGGATCGAGCCTTGTGTGGGCTCCACGCTCAGTGCAGAGTCTGCTTGAGATTCTTTCCCCTCCCCCTCTGCTCCTCCCCACCCACGCTCTCTCTCTCAAATAAATAAATAATTTCTTTAAAAAAATATATTTTTCTATAAGGACAAAATTTTAAAAGTTTTAATTGGTAGTGTTCTTTTATTGTTCTTTTTTGATGGTAATTAACATAATAGTGTATCATACAATTGACTATGTCTTAGATTTAATGATATATACTGGCTGCTCAGATGTTACAAAATAGTGGCCTAAAATGTATCCTAAAATGAATATATTTATATAGGAAATATCAGAGTGATTCCTCACTAGTTTAGGTATAGCAGTCAATAGAAACACCACTGTGAATGCAACAAAGTTACAAGTTTTACATTTTTTGACATGATAGCTAGGAGAAAGAACAGAGAACACATTAAAAAAATTAGGAGGAAATGTAAAGGGACTCATCTCTTTACATTGGGATTTAGATTACTTAGATTACTCATAGAAGAGTAATTGTGGGATTATCCAAATCCATTTTCTTATGTACTTTTTTTTTCTTTCTTTTTTTTTTGTTCTTATGTTAATCCCCATACATTACATCATTAGTTTTAGATGAAGT
>NC_058407.1:43268481-43273084 GCF_002201575.2 Neomonachus schauinslandi
TGTGCCCTCCTCAATACCCACCACCAGGCTAACCCATCCTCCCACCCGCCTCCCCTCTAGAACCCTGTTTGTTTTTCAGAGTCCATCGTCTCTCATGGTTCGTCTACCCCTCCGATTTCCCCCGCTTCATTCTTCCCCTCCCGCTACCTTCTTCTTCTTCTTTTTTTTTTTTTCTTAACATATATTGCATTATTTGTTTCAGAAGTACAAATCTGAGATTCAACAGTCTTGCACAATTCACAGCGCTTACCAGAGCACATACCCTCCCCAGTGTCTATCACCCAGTCACCCCATCCTTCCCACCCCACCCCCCACTCCAGCAACCCTCAGTTTGTTTCCTGAGATTAAGAATTCCTCATATCAGTGAGATCATATGATACATGTCTTTCTCTGTTTGACTTATTTCACTCAACATAATACCCTCCAGTTCCATCCACGTCGTTGCAAATGGCAAGATCTCATTCCTTTTGATGGCTGCATAATATTCCATTGTATATATATACCACTTATTCTTTATCCATTCATCTGTTGATGGACATCTTGGCTCTTTCCACACTTTGGCTATTGTAGACATTGCTGCTATAAACATCGGGGTGCACGTACCCCTTCGGATTCCTACTTTTGTATCTTTGGGGTAAATACCCAGTAGTGCAATTGCTGGATCATATGGTAGCTCTATTTTCAACTTTTTGAGGAACCTCCATACAGTTTTCCAGAGTGGCTGCACCAGCTTGCATTCCCACCAACAGTGTAGGAGGGTTCCCCTTTCTCCGCATCCCCGCCAACATCTGTCATTTCCTGACTTGTTAATTTTAGCCATTCTGACTGGTGTGAGGTGGTATCTCATTGAGGTTTTGATTTGGATTTCCCTGATGCCGAGCGATATTGAGCACTTTTTCATGTGTCTGTTGGCCATTTGGATGTCTTCTTTGAAAAAATGTCTGTTCATGTCTTCTGCCCATTTCTTTTTCTTTTTTTTTTTTTTAAAGATTTTATTTGTTTTTATTTGCGAGAGAGAATGAGAGACAGAGAGCACGAGAGGGAGGAGGGTCAGAGGGAGAAGCAGACTCCCCGCTGAGCAGGGATCCCGATGCGGGACTCGATCCCGGGACTCCAGGATCATGGCCTGAGCCGAAGGCAGTCGCTTAACCGACTGAGCCACCCAGGCGCCCTCTGCCCATTTCTTGATTGGATTATTTGTTCTTTGGGTGTTGAGTTTGATGAGTTCTTTATAGATTTTGGATACTAGCCCTTTATTTGATATGTCATTTGCAAATATCTTCTCCCATTCTGTCGGTTGTCTTTTGGTTTTGTTGACTGTTTCCTTTGCTTTGCAAAAGCTTTTTATCTTGATGAAGTCCCAATAGTTCATTTTTGCCCTTGCCTCCCTTGCCTTTGGCGATGTTTCTAGGAAGAAGTTGCTTCGGCTGAGGTCAAAGAGGTTGCTGCCTGTGTTCTCCTTTAGGATTTTGATGGACTCCTGTCTCACATCGAGGTCTTTCAACCATTTGGAGTCTATTTTTGTGTGTGGTGTAAGGAAATGGTCCAGTTTCATTCTTCTGCATGTGGCTATCCAATTTTCCCAACACCATTTGTTGAAGAGACTGTCTTTGTTCCATTGGACATTCTTTCCTGCTTTGTCAAAGATGAGTTGACCATAGAGTTGAGGGTCCATTTCTGGGCTCTCTATTCTGTTCCATTGATCTATGTGTCTGTTTTTGTGCCAGTACCATGCTGTCTTGATGATGACAGCTTTGTAATAGAGCTGGAAGTCCGGAATTGTGATGCCGCCGGCTTTGCTTTTCTTTTTCAACATTCCTCTGGCTATGCGGGGTCTTTTCTGGTTCCATACAAATTTTAGGATTATTTGTTCCATTTCTTTGAAAAAAGTGGATGGTATTTTGATGGGGATTGCATTGAATGTGTAGATTGCTCTAGGTAGCATTGACATCTTCACAATATTGGTTCTTCCAATCCATGAGCATGGAACGTTTTTCCATTTCTTTGTGTCTTCCTCAATTTCTTTCATGAGTATTTTATAGTTTTCTGAGTACAGATCCTGTCTCTTTGGTTAGATTTATTCCTAGGTATCTTATGGTTTTGGGTGCAATTGTAAATGGGATCGACTCCTTAATTTCTCTTTCTTCTGTCTTGTTGTTGGTGTATAGGAATGCCACTGACTTCTGTGCATTGATTTTATATCCTACCACTTTACTGAATTCCTGTATGAGTTCTAGCAGTTTTGGGGTGGAGTCTTTTGGGTTTTCCACATAAAGTATCATATCATCTGCAAAGAGTGAGAGTTTGACTTCTTCCTTGCCAATTTGGATGCCTTTGATTTCTTTTTGTTGTCTGATTGCTGTGGCTAGGACTTCCAATACTATGTTGAATAGCAGTGGTGATAGTGGACATCCCTGCCGCGTTCCTGACCTTAGGGAGAAAGCTCTCAGTTTTTCCCCATTGAGAATGATATTCGCTGTAGGTTTTTCATAGATGGCTTTTATGATATTGAGGTATGTACCCTCTATCCCTATACTCTGAAGAGTTTTGATCAAGAAAGGATGCTGTACTTTGTCAAATGCTTTTTCTGCATCTATCGAGAGGATCATATGATTCTTGTTCTTTCTTTTGTTAATGTATTGTATCACATTGATTGATTTGCGGATGTTGAACCAACCTTGCAGCCCAGGGATAAATCCCACTTGGTCATGGTGAATAATCCTTTTAATGTACTGTTGGATCCTATTGGCTAGTATTTTGGTGAGAATTTTTGCATCCATGTTCATCAGGGATATTGGTCTGTAATTCTCCTTTTTGATGGGGTCTTTGTCTGGTTTTGGGATCAAGGTAATGCTGGCCTCATGCAAACTCATAAAATGAGTTTGGAAGTTTTCCTTCCACTTCTATTTTTTGGAACAGTTTCAGAAGAATAGGTATTAATTCTTCTTGAAATGTTTGGTAGAATTCCCCTGGGAAGCCATCTGGCCCTGGGCTTTTGTTTTTTTGGGAGATTTTTGATGACTGCTTCAATTTCCTTAGTGGTTATAGGTCTGTCCAGGTTTTCTATTTCATCCTGGTTCAGTTTTGGTAGTTGGTACATCTCTAGGAATGCATCCATTTCTTCCAGGTTATTTAATTTGCTGGCATAGAGTTGCTCATAATATGTTCTTATAATTGTTTGTATTTCTTTGGTGTTGGTTGTGATCTCTCCTCTTTCATTCATGATTTTGTTGATTTGGGTCATTTCTCTTTTCTTTTTGATAAGTCTGGCCAGGGGTTTATCAATATTGTTAAGTCTTTCAAAGAACCAGCTCCTAGTTTCGTTGATCTGTTCTACTGTTCTTTTAGTTTCTATTTCATTGATTTCTGCTCTGATCTTGATTATTTCTCTTCTCCTGCTGGGTTTAGGCTTTATTTGCTGTTCTTTCTCCAGCTCCTTTAGGTGTAAAGTTAGGTTGTGTACTTGAGACCTTTCTTGCTTCTTGAGAAAGGCTTGTATTGCTATATACTTTCCTCTTAGGACTGCCTTTGCTGCATCCCAAAGATTTTGAATAGTTGTGTTTTCATTTTCATTGGTTTCCATGTATTTTTTTAATTCTTCTTTAATTTCCTGGTTGACCCATTCGTTCTTCAGTAGGATGGACTTTAGCCTCCATGTATTTGAGTTCTTTCTGACTTTTGTCTTGTAATTGAGCTCTAGTTTCAAAGCACTGTGGTCTGAAAATAGGCAGGGAATGATTCCAATCTTTTGGTACCGGTTGAGACCTGATTTATGACCTAGGATGTGATCTATTCTGGAGAATGTTCCATGGGCACTAGAGAAGAATGTGTATTCCGTTGCTTTGGGGTGGAGTGTTCTGAATATGTCTGTAAAGTCCATTTGGTCCAGTGTGTCATTTAAAGTCTTTATTTCCTTGTTGATCTTTTGCTTAGACGATCTGTCCATTTCAGTGAGGGGGGTGTTAAAGTCCCCCACTATTATTGTATTGTTGTCGATGTGTTTCTTTGCTTTTGTTATTAATTGGCTTATATAATTGGCTGCTCCCATGTTAGGGGCATAGATATTTACAATTGTTAGATCTTCTTGTTGGATAGATCCTGTAAGTATGATATAGTGTCCTTCCTCATCTCTTCTTACAGTCTTTGTTTTAAAATCTAATTTGTCTGATATAAGGATTGCCACCCCAGCTTTCTTTTGGTGTCCATTAGCATGGTAAATGGTTTTCCACCCCCTCACTTTCAATCTGGGGGTGTCTTTAGGTCTAAAATGAGTCTCTTGCAGACAGCATATCGATGGGTCTTGTTTTTTAATCCAGTCTGATAGCCTGTGTCTTTTGATTGGGGCATTTAGCCCATTTACATTCAGGGTAACTATTGAAAGATAGGAATTTAGTGCCATTGTATTGCCTGTAAGGTGACTGTTACCGTATATTGTCTGTGTTCCTTTCTGGTCTATGTTGCTTTTAGGCTCTCTCTTTGCTTAGAGGACCCCTTTCAAGATTTCCTGTAGGGCTGGTTTTGTGTTTGCAAATTCCTTTAGTTTTTGTTTGTCCTGGAAGCTTTTTATCTCTCCTTCAATTTTCAATGACAGCCTAGCTGGATA